>NW_027195326.1:0-112500 GCF_038502225.1 Cherax quadricarinatus | reverse complement strand
TCTCCCCATGGGTCCTTAGAGAAGGAGCAGAGATGCTGTGTGTGCCTCTAACCACAATCTTCAACACATCCCTTGAAACTGGGCAACTACCTGAGAAATGGAAGACAGCTAATGTAGTCCCCATATTTAAGAAAGGAAACAGAAACGAGGGACTAAACTACAGACCTGTGTCTCTGACATGTATTGTGTGCAAAGTCATGGAGAAGATTATCAGGAGGAGACTGGTCGAACACCTGGAAAGGAACAAGATTATAAATGAAAACCAGCATGGGTTCATGGAAGGCAAATCTTGTATCACAAACCTCCTGGAGTTTTATGACAAGGTAACAGAAGTAAGACATGAGAGAGAGGGTTGGGTAGATTGCGTTTTCCTAGACTGCAGGAAGGCCTTTGACACAGTTCCCCACAAGAGATTAGTGCAGAAGCTGGAGGATCAGGCACACGTAAAAGGAAGGGCACTGCAATGGATAAGGGAATACCTGACAGGGAGGCAGCAACGAGTCATGGTACGTGAAGAGGTATCACAGTGGGCGCCTGTTACGAGCGGGGTCCCACAGGGGTCAGTTCTAGGACCAGTGCTATTTTTGATATATGTGAACGACATGATGGAAGGTATAGACTCTGAAGTGTCCCTGTTTGCAGATGACGTGAAGTTGATGAGAAGAATTAAATCGGACGAGGATGAGGCAGGACTGCAAAGAGACCTGGAGAGGCTGGACATGTGGTCCAGTAACTGGCTTCTCGAATTCAATCCAGCCAAATGCAAAGTCATGAAGATTGGGGAGGGGCAAAGAAGACCGCAGACAGAGTATAGGCTAGGTGGACAAAGACTACAGACCTCACTCAGGGAGAAAGACCTTGGGGTGACCATAACACCGAGCACATCACCGGAGGCACACATCAACCAAATAACCGCTGCAGCATACGGGCGCCTGGCAAACCTTAGATTAGCGTTCCGATACCTTAATAAGGAATCGTTCAAGACACTGTACACTGTGTATGTTAGGCCCATACTGGAGTATGCAGCACCAGTCTGGAACCCACACCTGGTCAAGCACGTCAAGAAGTTAGAGAAAGTACAAAGGTTTGCAACAAGGCTAGTCCCAGAGCTCAGGGGAATGTCGTACGAGGAAAGGTTAAGGGAAATCGGACTGACGACACTGGAGGACAGAAGGGTCAGGGGAGACATGATAACGACATACAAGATACTGCGGGGAATAGACAAGGTGGACAGAGATAGGATGTTCCAGAGAGGGGACACAGGGACAAGGGGTCACAACTGGAAGCTGAAGACTCAGACGATTCACAGGGACGTTAGGAAGTATTTCTTCAGTCATAGAGTTGTCAGCAAGTGGAATAGCCTAGCAAGTGAAGTAGTGGAGGCAGGAACCATACATAGTTTTAAGAAGAGGTATGACAAAGCTCAGGAAGCAGAGAGAGAGAGGATCCAGTAGCGATCAGTGAAGAGGCGGGGCCAGGAGCTGAGTCTCGACCCATGCAACCACAATTAGGTGAGTACAATTAGGTGAGTACACACAACACACAAACACACACACACAAATACACACCACACACACACACACACACACACACACACACACACATATTATATATATATATATATATATATATATATATATATATATATATATATATATATATATATATATATATATATATATATTGTCCATGGGGAAGTGGAACAGAATTCTTCCTCTGTAAGCCATGCGTGTCGTAAGAGGCGACTAAAATGCCGGGAGCAAGGGGCTAGTAACCCCTTCTCCTGTATATATTACTAAATTTAAAAGGAGAAACTTCAGTTTTTTCTTTTGGGCCGCCCTGCCTTGGTGGGATACGGCTGGTACGTTGAAAGAATATATATATATATATATATATATATATATATATATATATATATATATATATATATAAACAACATTGCGACTAGCCAAAGACTCGAACTCATGTTGTTTTGGCCCGCCTCATGGTAAGCGAAAATCACATGACTCCCTAACCGACAGGACCACCAAATCCTACAACAATCACGCACCCAGCAGAGCTAGGTGTTTTACCGTGATCCGAGGATATACGGTGGTGTGGGTGCTTCTCAGCTAATTTCATTCTACTACCCGTTTTGTTTGTGGTTACAATATTATAAAATACTGCTTCTTGAGTCTAGTACACCAAACGGGGAATACAATGAACTAAGCTCAGAGGCACCCACACCACCGTATGTCCTCGGATCACGGTAAAACACCTAGCTCTGCTGGGTGCGTGATTCCTGTAGGATTTGTTGGTCCTGTTGGTCAGAGTGTCATGTGGTTTTAGCTCACCATGAGGCGGGCCAAAACAACGTGGGTTCGAGTACTTGGTTGGTGGCAGTGTTGTTACTGATCAACACCACTTGTTCGTGGTCGCAAAAATATAAAATACTGATTGTTGAAGGTAATACACCAAACAGGACTTTTCGCAGTGTTGCTCGTGGTTAGAGCACTAAATATGTGTGTGTGTGTGTGTGTGTGTGTGTGTGTGTGTGTGTGTGTGTGTGTGTGTGTGTGTGTGTGTGTGTGTGTACTTACCTAGTTGTACTCCCCTAGTTGAGGATGCAAGGGTCGCGTCCTACCTCCTGGCCCTGCCTCTTCACTGGTCGATACTAGGTCACTCTCCCTGAACCATGAGCTTTATCATACCTCTGCTTAAAGCAATGTATGGATCCTGCCTCCACTACATCGCTTACCAAACTATTCCACTTCCTGACTACTCTGTGGCTGAAGAAATACTTCCTAACATCCCTGTGATTCATCTGTGTCTTCAACTACCAACTGTGTCCCCTTGTTGCTGTGTCCCATCTCTGGAACACTGTCTTTGTCCACCTTGCCAATTCCTCTCAGTATTATCAACGTCGTTATCATATCTCCCCTATCTCTCATGAAATCCAGTGTCGTCAGGTCGATTTCCCTTAATCTCTTCTCGTAGGACATACCCCTTAGCTCTGGGACTAGTCTTGTTGCAAACCTTTGCACTTTCTCTAGTTTCTTTACGTGCTTGGCTAGGTGTGGGTTCCAAACTGGTGCCGTATACTCCAATATGGGCCTAACGTACACGGTGTACAGGGTCCTGAACGATTCCTTATTAAGATGTCGGAATGCTGTTCTGAGGTTCGCTAGGCGCCCATATGCTGCAGCAGTTATTTGGTTGATGTGCGCTTCAGGAGATGTGCCTGGTGTTATACTCAACCCAAGATCTTTTTCCTTGAGTGAGGTTTGTAGTCTCTGGCCCCCTAGACTGTACTCCGTGTGCGGTCTTCTTTGCCCTTCCCCAATATTCATGACTTTGCACTTGGTGGGATTGAACTCCAGGAGCCAGTTGCTGGACCAGATCTGCAGCTTTGTAGTTATGCCTGGTCTTCGACTAAATGAATTCTTCTCATCAACTTCACGTCATCTGCAAATAGGGACACTTCGGAGTCTATTCATTCCGTCATGTCGTTCACAAATACCAGAAACAGCACTGGTCCTAGAACTGACCCCTGTGGGACCCCGCTGGTAACAGGTGCCCATTCTGACACCTCGCCACGTCTGTGTATGTGTGTGTGTGTTGTGCCTAATGGATAAAAATGGTCATTTAGCAAAAACTTATTTAAAATTAAATTCTCTCCAAAATTTTCTCTTATATATTTAAGGATATATTCTCTTAATAATGTTAATATAGAAATTAAGGGTTTTGTACCAAAAGAAACTTAGGAAACTTACCTAATCCTATTATAACAAGGGCAATTTACTTTACCCTAAGCCAGCTAAATATATTTTAGACAATTTTACAACAATTTGATAATAAAAAATCACAATGAACTATATTTTTTCGTTTTGTTTGGTTCAGAATGATTTTTGCGAAATTATCTCATACACAAATTTTCGCTTGCCTTATTCGGCAAGAAGAGCTTTGCTATTTAAGCCTAAAACGCGTTTTATCTATTCGGCAGAGAGCATGCATAGTTCCTTTGTATAAAGGCAAAGGGGACAAAAGAGAGTGCAAAAATTATAGGGGGATAAGTCTGTTGAGTATACCTGGTAAAGTGTATGGTAGAGTTATTATTGAAAGAATTAAGGGGGTGTGTGGATCAGGTGTTTACAGTGAAACATATAAGTGAACAGTATTTAGATAAGGCTAAAGAGGTCTTTGTGGCATTTATGGATTTGGAAAAGGCGTATGACAGGGTGGATAGGGGGGCAATGTGGCAGATGTTGCAGGTGTATGGTGTAGGAGGTAGGTTACTGATAGCAGTGAAGAGTTTTTACGAGGATAGTGAGGCTAAGTTAGAGTATGTAGGAAAGAGGGAAATTATTGTCCAGTAAAAGTAGGCCTTAGACAAGGATGTGTGATGTCACCGTGGTTGTTTAATATATTTATAGATGGGGTTGTAAGAGAAGTAAATGCGAGGGTCTTGGCAAGAGGCGTGTAGTTAAAAGATAAAGAATCACACATAAAGTGGGAGTTGTCACAGTTGCTCTTTGCTGATGACACTGTGCTCTTGGGAGATTCTGAAGAGAAGTTGCAGAGGGTGGTGGATGAATTTGGTATGGTATGCAAAAGAAAATTAAAAGTGAATACAGGAAAGAGTAAGGTTATGAGGATAACAAAAAGATTAGGTGATGAAAGATTGGATATTAGATTGGAGGGAGAGAGTATGGAGGAGGTGAATGTATTCAGATATTTGGGAGTGGACGTGTCAGCGGATGGGTCTATGAAAGATGAGGTGAATCATAGAACTGATGAGGGGAAAAGGGTGAGTGGTGCACTTAGGAATCTGTGGAGACAAAGAACTTTGTCCTTGGAGGCAAAGAGGGGCATGTATGAGAGTATAGTTTTGCCAACGCTCTTATATAGGTGTGAAGCATGGGTGATGAATGTTGCAGCGAGGAGAAGGCTGGAGGCAGTGGAGATGTCATGTCTGAGGGCAATGTGTGATGTGAATATAATGCAGAGAATTCGTAATTTGGAAGTTAGGAAGAGGTGCGGGATTACCAAAACTGTTGTCCAGAGGGCTGAGGAAGGGTTGTTGAGGTGGTTCGGACATGTAGAGAGAATGGAGCGAAACAGAATGACTTCAAGAGTGTATCAGTCTGTAGTGGAGTGAAGGCGGGGTAGGGGTCGGCCTAGGAAAGGTTGGAGGGATGGGGTAAAGGAGGTTTTGTGTGCGAGGGGCTTGGGCTTCCAGCAGGCATGCTTGAGCGTGTTTGATAGGAGTGAATGGAGACAAATGGTTTTTAATACCTGGCGTGCTGTTGGAGTGTGAGCAAAGTATGAAAGGATTCAGAGAAACCGGCAGGCCGGACATGAGTCCTGGAGATGGGAAGTATAGTGCCTGCACTCTGAAGGAGGGGTGTTAATGTTGCAGTTTAAAAACTGTAGTGCAAAGCACCCTTCTGGCAAGACAGTGATGGAGTGAATGATGGTGAAAGTTTTTCTTTTTCGGGCCACCCTGCCTTGGTGGGAATCGGCCAGTGTGTTAATAATATATATATATATATATATATATATATATATATATATATATATATATATATATATATATATATATATATATATATATATATATATATATATACAATAAGATCACAGTAAACAGGTGATTTTAAATTATGCAAAACAAGTACTGTGAAAGAGTAGTGAAATTCCAAGCGCTTTCGTGACTACTCACATTGTCAAGGAACTATATGACAATGTGAGTAATCACGAAAGCGCTTGGAATTTCACTACTCTTTCACAGTGGTTGTTTTGCAAATATATATATATGTCGTGCCGAATAGGCAGAACTTGCTATCTTGGCTTAAATAGCAATGTTCATCTTGCCATATAGGACAAGTGAAAATTTGTGTATGTAATAATTTCGCCAAAATCATTCTGAACCTAACGAAAAAAATATATTTCACTGTGTTTGTTTAGTATTAAATTGTTGTAAACAAATCTAAAATATATTTAGTTGGGTTAGGCTAAAATAAATTGTTCTTGTTATAATAAGGTTAGGTAAGTTTTCTAAGATTCTTTTGGTGCAAAATGTAAATTTTTTACTTTAACATTAATGAAAAATATATATCTTTAAACTTATAAAAGAAAATTTCAGAAAGGACTTAATTTTAAATGAGTTCTTGCTAATTGACCAGTTTTACATATTCGGCACGACATTATATATATATATATATATATATATATATATATATATATATATATATATATATATATATATATATATATATATATATATCCGCATCGGTGTTGCCCTTCGACTTGCCGCCCCTATTCTCGCCGAACACAGGTGTATTTGTGGCAGTGAAGCAGCAGACCGATTCGGGTACCATGGTCTTGTGTGCCGTAAATCCGAGGGAAAGATTGCAAGACATGAGGAGGTTAATAACATTATCAAGAGGAGCCTCACAACAGCTGGATGCCCAGCAGTAAGGGAGCCACCCCAACTATGCAGATCTGATGGCAGCCAGAAGCGTCTAGATGGTATCACCCTTCAAGCCTGGACAGATGGGAAGCAGGTGGTGTGGGACTATACATGTGCATCTACCTTGGCTGATACCTATCTCCAATACACCAGGGAGGAAGGAGGGGCAGCTGCCAGCTTCAGGGAGTCCCAAAAGTCTAGAAAATATGGAGAACTTGCCCATCATTATATGTTTGTTCCCATAGGCTCAGAGACCCTTGGCTCATGGGGAAAGAGTGCATCTAAATTCCTTAAGGAGCTGGGAAAAAGACTCATCAGGGTAACTAGGGATCCCAGGGCAGCTAGTTTTCTGTTCCAGCGGCTCAGTGCGGCTGTTCAAAGGGGTAATGCCTGCTGTATTTTGGGCACACGCCCCAGCTCTGAGGAGCTGGATGAGATTTTCGCCTTATAATCGGTGATACACACGTAACAACATGTACCGTATGTGCCACCTTTATATCAATAGTGTATCTCTTGGATCTTCTGTACCATATTATGTAATAAAATATTCCTATTAGTAAAAAAAAAAATATAAAAAGATGGGGTGGTAGGGGAAGTGGAATATTCAAACGGCTTCAGGAAGAAATCCAAATATTTTTCCTTGAAGCCTTTTTATCCACTTCTCCGAGGCTATGGGTCCCACAATTTACACCAGAGGTGGACCCCATCCTATATAAAAATATATATATATAAATATATATATATATATATATATATATATATATATATATATATATATATATATATATATATATATATATATTTATGTATACATGCGTGTGTGTGTATACATGCGTTTGCTCAAGAAATTTCGATCATGTTATACTTAAAACAAGAATTTTGATCATAACGAGAAACCTAAAGGTTATGTAAATAAATTTAAAAGCATTTCTCTCAACTCTTCATGTACATTCAACACGCGAAGCTGATCTGAGATACTGGGAGCTGAGAACATGTAAATAAATAATGGTAATCATAATAATGCTGATGAAAGACGGGAGAAGACGGATCGAGTCGGGGAACCTCACTGGGTCACGCTAGCAACCTGCCTCACGCTTTATCTTGCCTTCTCTTCCAACACTGCTTCACATTTTTGTACCCTAAGATGTGAGCTGCAGGCACGGAGAGACTGCTGTATCCTGGTGATGGGAAGAACTGAGTCGGAACTGCAGGCACGGAGAGACTGCTGTATCCTGGTGTTGGGAAGACCTGAGTCGGAGCTGCAGGCACGGAGAGACTGCTGTATCCTGGTGTTGGGAAGACCTGAGTCGGAACTGCAGGCACGGAGAGACTGCTGTATCCTGGTGTTGGGAAGACCTGAGTCGGAGCTGCAGGCACGGAGAGACTGCTGTATCCTGGTGTTGGGAAGACCTGAGTCGGAACTGCAGGCACGGAGAGACTGCTTTATCCTGGTGATGGGAAGACCTGAGTCGGAGCTGCAGGCACGGAGAGGCTGCTGTATCCTGGTGATGGGAAGACCTGAGTCGGAGCTGCAGGCACAACGAGACTTCTGTATATTGGTGATGGGAAGACCTGAGTAGGAGCTGCAGGCACGGAGAGATTGCTGCATCCTGGTGATGGGAAGACCTGAGTCGGAGCTGCAGGCACGAAGAGACTGCTGTATATTGGTGATGGGAAGACCTGAGTCGGAGCTGCAGGCACGGCGAATCTTCTGTATATTGGTGATGGGAAGATCTGAGTCGGAGCTGCAGGCACGGAGAGATTGCTGCATCCTGGTGATGGGAAGACCTGAGTCGGAGCTGCAGGCACGGCGAGACTTCTGTATATTGGTGATGGGAAGACCTGAGTCGGAGCTGCAGGCACGGAGTGATTGCTGCATCCTGGTGATGGGAAGACCTGAGTCGGAGCTGCAGGCACGAAGAGACTGCTGTATATTGGTGACGGGAAGACCTGAGTCGGAGCTGCAGGCACGGAGAGATTGCTGCATCCTGGTGATGGGAAGACCTGAGTCGGAGCTGCAGGCACGGAGAGACTGCTCTATATTGGTGATGGGAAGACCTGAGTCGGAGCTGCAGGCACGGAGAGATTGCTGCATCCTGGTGATGGGAAGACCTGAGTCGGAGCTGCAGGCACGGAGAGATTGCTGCATCCTGGTGATGAGAAGACCTGAGTCGGAGCTGCAGGCACGGAGAGATTGCTGTATCCTGGTGATGGAAAGACCTGAGTCGGAGCTGCAGGCACGGAGAGACTGCTGTATATTGGTGATGGGAAGACCTGAGTCGGAGCTGCAGGCACGGCGAGACTTCTGTATATTGGTGATGGGAAGACCTGAGTCGGAGCTGCAGGCACGGAGAGATTGCTGCATCCTGGTGATGGGAAGACCTGAGTCGGAGCTGCAGGCACGAAGAGACTGCTGTATATTGGTGATGGGAAGAGCTGAGTCGGAGCTGCAGGCACGGCGAGACTTCTGTATATTGGTGATGGGAAGACCTGAGTCGGAGCTGCAGGCATGGAGAGATTGCTGCATCCTGGTGATGGGAAGACCTGAGTCGGAGCTGCAGGCACGAAGAGACTGCTGTATATTGGTGATGGGAAGAGCTGAGTCGGAGCTGCAGGCACGGAGAGACTGCTCTATATTGGTGATGGGAAGACCTGAGTCGGAGCTGCAGGCACGGAGAAATTGCTGCATCCTGGTGATGGGAAGACCTGAGTCGGAGCTGCAGGCACGGAGAGATTGCTGCATCCTGGTGATGGGAAGACCTGAGTCGGAGCTGCAGGCACGGAGAGATTGCTGTATCCTGGTGATGGGAAGACCTGAGTCGGAGCTGCAGGCACGGAGAGACTGCTGTATGCTGGTGATGGGAAGACCTGAGTCGGTAATGATCACCGTGGAGCGTCGACAACTGAAGGTACCCGAATCACTGAACTGTCTTTATTTACCCATCCACTGATTAGCTGGGCATTGAGTGCTAGGAAAAAAACTTATCCAGTGCTGACGAACTGTTTGATGTCAATTAAGGTGTTAATCATTGTATAGCAGGAATAGAGATTTGATTAAATGTACAGAGTCACTGATCTAATATCGATATTTTCAAGCGACTGTCAGGGTTTGGAGTCAAGTGTTATTAATTCGATTATTATTGCCATTATTATTATTATTATTATTATTATTATTATTATTATAATAACACTCATGGAGAAGGTCTAAACCAGTTATGGCCATACAATACATAGGAAATAATAGGCCAAGAGGTTCAATCCACGCTTGACAAGGGTAAATCCAATTCCTTGTATCATTACCTTTCACCAGTACTAAAATAATCACCTCCCTTGAAAAAAACTGTGATGAAAACTTCTTTTTGTATGATCTTCATCCTGTTAATTAAGTTTAAAGTAAAAATCATAAAAATCTTCAGATTGTCATTCCACATTGCAAAAATATTTTATGTACTTCAGTTTCGGCACGCTATTCGCTTTAATTTTGGACTGAAAATTTTATGCATGCAAGTTACCTAATATAATTCATAAAGGACCATACATACCACACCCACATATCTCGTGGTAAAATTTCACCCATAAAGGAAATTATTTTCACACAGAATATTTTGAAGACTGCGATTTTTGAATATCCTAAGGTAATTCTCCTTGATGAACCGCCATCTAATTCCCTAGCAATTGCAAAATTACACCAGTGAGTAGTTTGGTAAAGAGTTCTCATCGAGGCTTAGTATTATAACATTATGTATATTCAGGCTTCCAATTTTCTGTGTAAAATCTTATGAATGTTTGACATGAGAGAACAACAACTTAACCAGCGGTCTGGGAGAGAGATTTCTGAAATATTTGGTCATGTTTTTAAGATAAATGGAACTTTTCAGTGACTTGAAACAGCAGGTTTAAAAGCGTTATGTCGAGGAAATAAAGACTTGTTCTGTGTATTTGTCCGTGTTACTGCAACTTGTCTTTATCAACACTAGTCTCTGTCAACAGCTTTGTCTTTGTCATCACAGTCTATTTCAACATTTTTCTTCGTCAGTACTTTTGTTTTTGTCAGAACTTTAGTCTTTCTCAACTGTTTTGTCTTTGTCAGCACACTAGTCTTTCTCAACACTTTTATTTCAGTCAGCACTTTTGTCTTTGTCAACACACTTTTCTGTATCAACATGCCTGTGTCAACATTCTCGAGTGCATCAGTATGCTTGTGTATCATACTTGTCTGTGTCAGCATACTTGTGTATCATTCTTGTCTCTCTCAACATATCTGTGTGTCATACTTGTCTGTGTCAACACACTTTTTTTGTGTCAACACACCTGTCTGTGCTAGCATGTCTATGTCAACATACTTATCTGTGTTTGGCCTTCCAGCTAAGTAATTTTGTCTGTAAATAAGCCACGAATGAATATCGAGAATATAGGAATATTAGGTGCAGGAGTCTTGGAAGGTTCGTATGTTATACATTACCGATATGACGCAGATCAAGACACGTGCATAACTAGGTATCTTTAATGACTGATTAAGCCTGCTGCAGGCTTCTTCAGTTGAATAAGAGGATGAATTACAATCTTGGAGATAGAAGCCGAAGTGGAGGTAGGTTGAGGTAATTAGTCCCTGATCCTCCTGGTTAAGTGTCCAATTAGATCATTATCCTCCGCAATGGCGGAAGGACAGATTACCTCAAACTATCTCTCCACTGCGTCCTCAGTCTACGGGATAGTAATTCGCTCCAGTATTCGACTGATGAATTCTGGAGAGCAGGGGAGACTTTACGTTAGTGAAGAAACCAAGTGTTATATTTGTATTAGAATAATTGCATCACTATGATGCATCACCATGAGTTGACGCTCATGGTGATGCACTAAACTAGTTAGAATCAACCAGCTCCGCGGTAACGACAGCCAGTCACATTTGGTCCGTGAGTTGGAGCATAATTTCTCTTTTATTACGACGCCGTCACCATGAAAGCAAGGTAAGGTAATAAGCTCTTTCAAAGCATCAAGGCATCGGTAAGACCATGAACCATTAAGAAGCATCAAGGCACCTGGTAAGAGAATGAACCCTTCAAAAGCATCATGGAATCCCATAAGATCAAGAACCCTTGGAAAGCACAGAGCCGAAACCGTCGACAGCATCCCTTTTATCCTGACGTCGCCAGAATCAAATCATTACCTTTAACCATAATGTCTTGAACAGCGTCATGACTATCATGATGTCTCCTCTTGAATCAAGATTCTTTTTTTAATGATGACGAAAGGCAGCGGTCGTTGGTCCCTAGGTTCGTTATAGGATTATCAGCTACCCGATACACACTCTGGCTTGTCTCATTACCTCTCTCTCTCTCTCTCTCTCTCTCTCTCTCTCTCTCTCTCTCTCTCTCTCTCTCTCCCTCCCTCAGTACCAGCATCGGTGAATGGCTCATTGAATGACAGTCCTGTATCGGAGGATTTTGTCTAACGAATAAAGCCCCGCTAATTAATTTTAGTTTGCTGAAGTGCGATTCAGTAAACAACTATCCACGATCGACTCTCCATTATTATGTATATTCATCTAATAGTCGGTCATTGCGAGTTACCAGGGAATATAGACCATATGGCCTTGAGAAGTATGATAATAGATGTATATTGAAAGTTGAAGTGGGTGTGATATGAGACACAAAAGCCACAGTTAGTGGCTACTGCAGCAACATTGACACAGGAGTGCCAGTTGTAACACTGTTGTATTAGAGCCCTCGTGGCTGACTGATGGATGATGGATCATCCACTCGTATGGAGAACAGGTCTACTTCCCGCCTATTCATCTGTTAATTCATTGCCAGTAATAACAACTTATCTAAGGAATAAATAATTACACAAATAAATAGATAATTCAATAATTCAGTCAACTGCTGTCTTGACTAGAAGTGTTCAGACAACACATTCACAAAACTCTTTGAATCTTGTAGACACAGCCGACAATATTTTTGGGGGAAATTTTTTATTAAAAGATTTTTTCTCTATCAAGATTTTTAAATACACTTTTGATATTAAAATTCTTAAGCAGAGAAGGAAAATCAAAAGTTTTCATAGTAAGGGAGAGTCAACATATTAATTGAATTAGGCTGGCTGTCATGTTTTGAAATGTAAATAGTATTTCTAACAATTTTAATGAAAGATTTATCTATTAAGTGTTTTGGATATTTTAGATCATAAGCTATTTCATAAATCTTAAAAATTTCTTCATCTATGAACTCAGGTTGAAAATACGCAAAGTTTATCTCTATCCTGATGTGAAGAATAATAGTGCACATAAGAAGAGTTATTTGTTGGTTTTCTGTAAATTTAAAATTTAAAATCATGGTTCCCTTTAATAATTAAAACATTTAGAAAACGCAATGAGTTATTTTGTTCAAACTCAACAGTAAAATTTATGGAATGAGCTAGATTATTTAATTTAACAAGGAAATGGATTAAATCTATATTATAATGCATCAGATATAAAACATCAATATATCTGCACTGTTTAGCTCTATTGGGAAGGATTTAGTTAAGCAATCTTGTTCCAAAATATTCCATGTACAAATTACTAAGGACAGGTGAGAGTGGATTTCCCATTGCCATACCAAACTTCTAAGTGTGAAACTCGCCATTAAACACATACTTTGCATGAACAATGCAAAGTTTAATAAGCTCACTGATAGTAGGTACTGGCAAAGGCAAATCAGATAAGAAACTTAATAAAAGATCAAATGGAAATTTTGTAAAAGAAGAAATTACATCAAAGGAATCCATATTGTAATTATTTAAATCAGTCATGAGGATTAATTTATACACTAAATTGACATTGTTTCTAACAACAAAGTTAGAAAATTTTCCATCAATTAGGCATAAAATATCTTCTAGCCATCCCTTTCCTTGAGTGAGATCTGTAAACTGTGACACCCTAGACTGTACTCTGACTATGGTCTTCTTTGACTTTCCTTAGTGTTAAACTCTAGGAGCCAGTTGTAGAGAACAGTGGTAGAGAACAACTGTTCTGTGTGAATGACAAACTACAAACAAGATGAGAACAATTTTAAAATAACATTAATCAGGAAGACTCTCTCAACTCATGAGGGTGATTAAGATCTTCGGGAATTAGAAGTCATCAAATTTAGTTTTAGTCATGGCTCACTGACAGGAAGCAGAGAGTGTCCATAAATGGGGTTAAATCCGAGTGGGGATCTGTAACAAGTGGCGTTCCACAGGGATCAGTCTTGGGTCCGTTGTTGTTTATAATATATATCAATGATCTTGATGAGGGAATTACTAGTGATATGAGCAAATTCGCCGATGACACAAAGATAGGTAGGATAATTGATTCAAACGTAGATGTTAGGGAACTTCAGGAGGACTTAAACAAACTCTATTCTTGGTCAGAAAAGTGGCAGATGCAGTTCAATGTAGATAAGTGCAAGGTTCTGAAGCTTGGGAGTGCCCATAACCCTAGTACTTATAAATTAAATGATGTAGAACTTAGCCATACAGATTGCGAAAAGGACTTGGGGGTTATGGTGAGCAGCAACCTTAAACCAAGACAGCAATGCCAAAGCGTACGTAATAAGGCAAATAGATTACTGGGATTTATATTAAGAAGTGTAAGCAACAGAAGTCCAGAGGTCATACTGCAGCTTTATACATCATTAGTAAGGCCTCACCTTGATTATGCAGCTCAGTTCTGGTCTCCGTATTACAAAATGGACATAAATTCGTTAGAAAACATTCAGCGTAGGATGACTAAATTAATACATAGCATCAGAAATCTTCCTTATGAAGAAAGATTGAAGACTCTTAAGTTACATTCACTTGTTAGACGAAGAATGAGGGGAGACCTGATCGAAGTGTATAAGTGGAAGATAGGTATTAATAAAGGGGATATTAATAAGGTCTTGAGGATGTCTCTCCAAGAGAGAACCCGCAGTAATGGATTTAAATTAGATAAGTTTAGATTTAGAAAGGACATAGGAAAGTATTGGTTTGGAAATAGGGTAGTTGATGAGTGGAACAGTCTACCTAGTTGGGTTATTGAGGCTAGGACTTTGGGTAGTTTCAAATCTAGGTTGGATAAGTACATGAGTGGGAAGGGTTGGATTTGAGTGGGACTTTCACATCAGAGCTTATTTCTTGGGTAGCATTGAAAATTGGGTTGGGTAAATGTTTTGTTAGTGGGATGAATTGTAAAGGACCTGCCTAGTATGGGCCAGCAGGCCTCCTGCAGTGTTCCTCCTTTCTTATGTTCTTATGTAAAAATAACTAATTCCTTGAATCAAAAACCATTCGAAAATATCAAGCCACCGCTTTCCCCCTCCCTTTGAAGCAAATTGTACAACACTCCATTATTACTCATTATGAAATGAATTCTTTATTCATTGATGAATACCCGACTACTTGTGTCAATAAACAAAAAAGGTATTATTCCTACTAATCATAATTTTCAGGATACAGCCTCTGTCATATATTGCAAAGGCAACAAAGGCACTTAAGAATATTATGCGCCTTTCCTGTGGTATTTAAGTCACATTATCTGATCTTTCCACGCAAAATGTTTCTGGCTTTCTACAGGTTACGTTAGTTTACGTTTGTCAGGAAACAGGACAAGTATATAGCGACGAGGGTTTTAGTCATATGATGAGCCGCAGCTGGAGTTTCTGGTCATCTGACGGAGGCCTTCCGCCGGCTTACTGGTCAACCCTTTAAAAGTTATGGTTAGGGATAATTGTTCCTTTCTAAAATACGATGACACACAGTGACAGGGAACTTGCGTTGGACTACGCAAGATTTATGATAAAATTTTGAAGCTGAGATGTAAAAAACTGAAAGAATTCGACGATGTCTCTTAGAATTTTAGCTTTAATATTAAAAAAAAAGGTTTTCTCTACGTGTTCAAAAAATAAGCAGCTTACATGTTTGAATTTTAACACAAACATCACATTTGCGCGCGCACACACACACACACAAACACACACACACACACACACACACACACACACACACACACACACACACACACACACACAAGAGAGAGAGGGGTGGGTTGATTGCATCTTCTTGGAATGCAAGAAGGCCTTTGACACAGTTCCTCACAAGAGATTAGTGCAGAAGCTAGAGCATCAGGCGCATATAACAGGAAGGGCACTGCAATGGATCAGAGAATACCTGACAGGGAGGCAACAACGAGTCATGGTACGTAATGATGTATCACAGTGGGCACCTGTGACGAGCGGGGTCCCACAGGGGTCGGTCCTAGGACCAGTGCTATTTTTGGTATATGTGAACGACATGACGGAAGGGTTAGACTCAGAAGTGTCCCTGTTTGCAGATGATGTGAAGTTAATGAGGAGAATTAAATCTGATGAGGACCAGGCAGGACTTCAAAGAGACCTGGACAGACTGGACACCTGGTCCAGCAAATGGCTTCTCGAATTTAATCCTGCCAAATGCAAAGTCATGAAGATGGGGGAGGGGCACAGAAGACCACAGACAGAGTATAGGCTAGGTGGCCAAAGACTGCAAACCTCACTCAAGGAGAAAGATCTTGGAGTGAGTATAACACCGAGCATGTCTCCGGAAGCACACATCAATCAGATAACTGCTGCAGCATATGGGCGCCTGGCAAACCTGAGAACAGCATTCCGATACCTTAGTAAGGAATCATTCAAGACACTGTACACCGTGTATGTCAGGCCCATACTGGAGTATGCAGCACCTGTTTGGAACCCGCACTTGATAAAGCACGTCAAGAAACTAGAGAAAGAACAAAGGTTTGCGACAAGGTTAGTTCCGGAGCTAAGGGGAATGTCCTATGAGGAAAGATTAAGGGAAATCGGCCTGACCACACTGGAGGACAGGAGGGTCAGGGGAGACATGATAACGACATATAAAATACTGCGTGGAATAGACAAGGTGGACAAAGACAGGATGTTCCAGGGAGGGGACACAGAAACACGAGGCCACAATTGGAAGTTGAAGACACAAATGAGTCAGAGAGATAGTAGGAAGTATTTCTTCAGTCATAGAGTTGTAAGGCAGTGGAATAGCCTAGAAAATGACGTAGTGGAGGCAGGAACCATACACAGTTTTAAGACGAGGTTTGATAAAGCTCATGGAGCGGGGAGAGAGAGGGCCTAGTAGCAACCGGTGAAGAGGCGGGGCCAGGAGCTAGGACTCGACCCCTGCAACCACAAATAGGTGAGTACAAATAGGTGAGTACACACACACACACACACACACACACACACACACACACATCATAAACTCCATCCCCACAGCAGCCCCCCAGAGTTCCCTGCCAGGTCTCCCGGTCCAACCCCAACGTTCTGCCCAAACCACAGTTTTAAAAAAGAAGATGAAGGTTTGGTATATGAATGCGGATGGAATAACAAATAAATGCGAGGAGTGGCATGAGAGAATCAAGGGGACGTCCCCAGACATTACAGCACTCACAGAAACGAAACTCACTGGGATGATAACAGATGCAATCTTCCCACCCAGATGTTAGATCCTGAGGAAAGGCAGAAGGAGCAGAGGGGGAGGAGATGCAGTGCGCATTGAAAACTGATGGGGATTTCAGGAACTCGAAGGTATGGACAAAATGGGCAAAAGGGACTACATAGTAGGTACATTTCAGCCTAGGGGACATAAGGTGGTCAGTGCAGCGATAGCTGAGGTGACCAGAAGAACTTACACGAGTAAGTTATGGGTGATTTCAATCATAAGGAAATTGATTGGGAAAACCTAGAGCCACATGAGGTCCCAAAACATGGAGAGACAAGATGATGGATGTGCTACAGGAAAATCTCATGCATCAGTATGTCAGAGACACTACCAGAGAGAGACGTGAGAATGAACAAGCAAGACTGGACCTCGTATTCACCTTGAGTAGCTCAGACATCGAAGACATCACATATGAAAGGCTCCTCATAGCTAGTGAACACATGGTTCTCAGCTTTGAATACATAGTAGAGTTGCAAGTGGAGAGGGTAAGAGGAGTAGGATGGGAAAAGACAAACTACAAAAGGGAGGACTATACAGGCATGAGGAACTTTCTGCAAGAGGTTCAGTGGGAAAGAGAATTGGTAGGAAGATCAGTAAATATAATGTTGAACTACATGACAACAAAATGCAAGGAGGCAGGGGAGAGGTTTGTTCTCAGGAGCATCAGAAATAATGGGAAGACCAGATCGAGCCCTTGGTTTACCCAAAAGTGTAGGGAAGCAAAAATTAAGTGCACTAGAGAATGGAAAAAATACAGAAGACAAAGGACCCAGGAAAATAAGACAAGGGGCCCAGGAAAATTAAAAGATTATTAAAAAAAACAGAAAAAAGTATGCACAGATAGGGAGGGAGGCCCAGCAACAATACGAAAACAACACAGCATCAAAAGTCAAGTCAGACCCAAAGCTGTTGTATAACCACATCAGGAGGAAGACACGTCAAGGACCAGATAATCCGGCTGAGGAAGGAAGGTGGGGAGCTCACAAGAATCGACAAAGAAGTGTGTGAGGAGCTCAACATGAGATTTAAAGAAGTATTTACAATGGAGACAGAAAGATCTCCAGGAAGTCAGAATAGGGAGGATTACACTAGCAAGGGATATACCAATAAGTCCTGAATGAAATACACACAGCTGAGGAGGAGGTGAAGAGGCTGCTAAGTGAACCTGATACCTCAGAGACAGTGGGACCGGACATCTCTCCATGGGCCCTTAGAGAGGGAGCAGAGATGGTCTGTGTGCCACTAGCAACAATTTTCAACACATCAATTGAAACTGGGTAACTGCCTGAGGTATGAATGACGAAGCGAAAATTCACGATGCTCTAATCCACAGGACCATTCAATTCTAAAAGAATCACGCACCCAGCAGATCTAGGTGTTGTACCGTATTCCAAGGACATACGATGGGGTGGGTCTTTCAGAGCTAATTTCACCCTCCTCTCCGTTTGGTGTACTAGCATCCACAAACAGTATATATAGTATTGTAACCACGAACAAGAGGACTTTAATCGATAACAACACTGACTAGCCGAGGATTCGTATGTCCTCAGTTCACGGTACAACACCCAGCTCTGCTGGGTGCGTGAGTTTTGTAGGATTGCATGGTCCCATGGGTTATAGCGTCGTGAATTTTCGTCCACTATTAGGCGGGCTTAAACAGGACAGGTTCGAATCCTAGGGTAGTTGCAATGTTGTTATTGATTAAATACCCCTCGGTCGTGGTTACAATACGATATATACTGCTTGTGCAGGCTAGTACACCAAACGGGGAGTAGAATGAAATTAGTTCTGAGGCACCCACACCATCGAATGTCCTTGGATCATGGTACAACACCTAGCTCTGCTAGGTATGTGATCTTCGTAGGATTGGGTGGTTCTGTGGGTTAGAGCTTCGTGTGATTTTCGCTCACCATGAGAGAGGCCAAAACAACATTGGTTTGAGCTTCTGCTAGTCGCAGTGTTGTGAAGAATGGTTTTGAAAAACGGTCAAGTTGAAGATTGAGACACTCGTGCAATATATGGGAATCTTTATTGAGGAAACGTTTCGTCACACAGTGGCTTCATCAGTCCAATACAAAGCAGAAAGGTGTAAGGAGAGGAGTAGTTTGAGGTAATCAGTCCCTCAGCCTGATTGTAGAATGTACATGATAGGGCCGTCTACGGCCCTATCCTGTACGGAATTAACACAGGGGATGTAAATAGCGTGCTAAAAATATCTAACATAGACAGGACTCGCAGCAATGGCTTTAAATTGAAAAATTTCAGATTCAGGAAGGATATAGGAAAGCACTGGTTTGGTAATAGAGTTGTGGATGAGTGGAAAAAACTCCTGAGTACCGTCATTGACGCTAAGACGTCGTGTAGTTTTAAAAATCGGTTGGATAAATACATGAGTGGATGCGGGTGGGTGTGAGTTTGACCTGACTATCTTGTGCTACTAGGTCGGATGCAGTGCTCCTTCCATAAATGACGTGTCTGACCTCACTAGGTCAAGGCATTGGCTTAAGCCGGTGGGAGAATTGGACCTGCCTCGCATAGGCCAGTAGGCCTGGTGCAGTGTTCCGTCTTTCCTATGTTCTTAACAGTTTATAATTATATTTTGATATTTTAAGAGAAAAACTTATACATCGCCAGATATCCTAATAAAGTCAGGTTTAGTTACAGATCAGGACCAGGTGCAGGTCAGGCACAGGAGTTTAATGAGGAACGGAACCTAATCCACTTATCTAGATCATTTAAAATTTCTAAGAAGTATCTAACAGTGCATATTTGTGTTTTCTCATAACATGAATCTCATCAGCTTTGGATCTCCATACAGTGTCCTCATTATTATTATTATTATTATTATTATTGTTGCTGTTGTTATAATCAAAGAAAGCGCTAAACCGTACAGTGTCCTCAGAACTAATTTTAAGAAAAAGATTAGTGACAACTGACGAGAGTTTGCTTCCCACACTACATAAGCTGAGATTAAGACACATGTGCAACATCTGGGTATCTTTATTGTAGACGTTTCGCCATCCAGTGGCTTTATCAATACAAATTCTAGGACATAACTTGAAGACAGTAGAACTATGTACAGAAGATGAGGTAATCAGTCCCTCAACCTAGGAGTAGGTGCAAAGAGCACCATAGTCGTGGAGATTCTGAAGCAGAAGAAAGGAGCCTGGCGCTTATATAGTAACGTCAGGTGTAGCAGACGAGGGCATATTCACTGGTAGGCGGGATTCCCCAGTGGAAGTAGGTCCTTCCCAAAGTGATGGGTTAGTTGTAGTAGTAGTTGTCGTAGTCGTGAAGGTATTGTACATGTCCTCAGAATTAAGATTCCATGATGTTGCAGTGTCTGACAAGTTGTGTACGAATGGTATATAATACCGACAAGATGAGATTAAGACACATGTGCAACATCTGGGTATCTTTATTGTAGACGTTTCGCCATCCAGTGGCTTTATCAATACAAATTCTAGGACATAAGCTTTTTAAGACAAGAAATTGGCAGTGAGCGCAATTATTTTAGGTACAGGAAACCACAGATTATTTGTATCATATTTTAGATCTTAATTTATATAATTTTAGAAAGTTGTTCATAACTTTTTTTCAAAAATGAGTCCGTGTTAACACTGATCTGATGTGTAGCTTGTTGGATGTGCACTTTGCTGATGAAATCAGGCGATGAGATTGTAAGTGTATTCAAGACTACCCAAAACAGGGTACTGTATGCTGCTTAGTTATTTAACTAATCTGTCGGCGAATAAAAAATCTCTGTAGCTTAGTAATTTCTTTCAAGGGAAAAGCTGGAAAATACAGGGCGGCTTTCTCTGTGTTAGTCAGTTAGGAAATTATGTCAGTCACTGTACGCAAAACAAATCTTCATTTATAGATGGGTAGAGAATGACTGTAGACCGGGATGGTCTGCTTATAGACAAGTGTGAAAGATCGTGCAATGATGAATTTTTATAGAATTTCAATATCAGTTATTTTTCTGGCTCTGCTTGTTGAAATTTACACGTGTGTTGGGCGAATTTTTTTGAAATGAGTTTACCCTCTTTGTCCTGTCTGGTTATTGTATTATTTTAGGCTTTCAAACGCAACACTGTTGTAGTGTTGAGGATACTGGAATATCGAGGAACTGTACTTAATAAGGACACAAGCCTGCCTAGCAAGCTTTTTTTTCTGTTAGATCCTACCTGCTGATCGCCTTTATGACATTACCTACAGGTATGATCTATGCGATTTGAAAGATGCTGCAACTTAGGCGAAACGCCGTCTAAAAAATTATATTCACTGCTTGTATGTGTATCAACTACATTAATCACAGCAACTACTGTCCTGGAATCCTCGAGCAACCTAGGTTTCCTTTCATGAAGCCATCATCAGAAGCTTCAAGCAATATACATTTCAAGCAGAATATATCTTAATTACTATTACTGCTTGATTTCAATTTATTATACCTATTACATATTGCAAAATAAAGAAAAGAATAATCTCTAATATTTTCTTACTTGGATTGCGAATTTGTAACCTCTCCTCTACATCAGCAAAAAATCCAGAATATATTAACAAACTCGTATTACCAGAGTGGTAAATGCAAGCGGAAATTACCGATACGAACAAAAACTACTTAAAGATCAAACAGAACAAATGAGATACGTTGACAAGTGAACTACTAACTCCTTTACACCTAGAAAATAAGAAAAACTGAAAAGCCATTATAGAAGTGGTCACATCTTATGCTAATAAAATCATAAGAACATAAGAAAGGAGGAACACTGCAGCAGGCCTTTTGGCCCATACTAGGCAGGTCAAAATCATTAACGGCTTCTAAAAAAAAAAAAAAAAAAAGGCATACGAATCCGGTCAACACCGAATCTTCAGGGGTTTACCAAACACTATGAACAGTTGATATATAGTATACTCGGCAGAGACTGATCGTGATCTAGAAATTAGAGTCAACGATTAAAAACGAACAGTTAGATATATATGCACTGCAACTCTTTGTCGTCTTCCAATATCTGAAATCTTGAAACCGGACGATATATCAGAAATATATCACGTGATGGAAGGTTCAGTTAGACGGTAGATCAAACATTCAACTTCAGAATTGGTTAATGACAACTAATACCCACCCAGCCCCATCCAACCCGCCACTAACACCCACCCAGCCCCATCCAACCCGCCACTAACACCCACCCAGCCCCATCCAACCCGCCACTAACACCCACCCAGCCCCATCCAACCCGCCACTAACACCCACCCAGCCCCAACCAACCCGCCACTAACACCCACCCAGCCCCATCCAACCCGCCCCTAACACCCACCCAGCCCCAACCAACCCGCCACTAACACCCACCCAGCCCCATCCAACCCGCCACTAACACCCACCCAGCCCCATCCAACCCGCCACTAACACCCACCCAGCCCCATCCAACCCGCCACTAACACCCACCCAGCCCCATCCAACCGGCCACTAACACCCACCCAGCCCCAACCCACCCGCCACTAACAACCACCCAGCCCCATCCAACCCGCCACGAACACCCACCCAGCCCCAACCAACCCGCCACTAACACCCACCCAGCCCCATCCAACCCGCCACTAACACCCACCCAGCCCCATCCAACCCGCCACTAACACCCACCCAGCCCCATCCAACCCGCCACTAACACCCACCCAGCCCCATCCAACCCGCCACTAACACCCACCCAGCCCCATCCAACCCGCCACTAACACCCACCCAGCCCCATCCAACCCGCCACTAACACCCACCCAGCCCCATCCAACCCGCCACTAACACCCACCCAGCCCCATCCAACCCGCCACTAACACCCACCCAGCCCCATCCAACCCGCCACTAACACCCACCCAGCCCCATCCAACCCGCCACTAACACCCACCCAGCCCCATACAACCCGCCACTAACACCCACCCAGCCCCAACCAACCCGCCACTAACACCCACCCAGCCCCATCCAACCCGCCACTAACACCCACCCAGCCCCAACCAACCCGCCACTAACACCCACCCCGCCCCATCCAACCCGCCACTAACACCCACCCAGCCCCATCCAACCCCCCACAAACACCCACCCAGCCCCATCCAACCCGCCACTAACACCCACCCAGCCCCATCCAACCCGCCACTAACACCCACCCAGCCCCATCCAACCCGCCACTAACACCCACCCAGCCCCATCCAACCCGCCACTAACACCCACCCAGCCCCATCCAACCCGCCACTAACACCCACCCAGCCCCAACCAACCCGCCACTAACACCCACCCAGCCCCATCCAACCCGCCACTAACACCCACCCAGCCCCATCCAACCCGCCACTAACACCCACCCAGCCCCCACCAACCCGCCACTAACACCCACCCAGCCCCATCCAACCCGCCACTAACACCCACCCAGCCCCAACCAACCCGCCACTAACACCCACCCAGCCCCATCCAACCCGCCACTAACACCCACCCAGCCCCAACCAACCCGCCACTAACACCCACCCAGCCCCAACCAACCCGCCACTAACACCCACCCATCCCCAACCAACCCGCCACTAACACCCACCCAGCCCCATCCAACCCGCCACTAACACCCACCCAGCCCCAACCCACCCCCCACTAACACCCACCCAGCCCCATCCAACCCGCCACTAACACCCACCCAGCCCCAACCAACCCCCCACTAAAACCCACCCAGCCCCAACCAACCCGCCACTAACACCCACCCAGCCCCAACCAACCCGCCACAAACACCCACCCAACCCCAATCAACCCGCCACTAACACCCACCCAGCCCCATCCAACCCGCCACTAACACCCACCCAGCCCCAACCAACCCGCCACTAACACCCACCCAGGCCCAACCCACCCCCCACAAACCCACCCAGTCCCAACCCACCCTCCACTAACACCCACCCAGCCCCAACCCACCCGCCACTAACACCCACCCATTTCCAACCCACCCGCCACTAACACTCACCCAGTCCTACCCACCCGCCAGTAAGACACACCCAGCCCCTACCCACCCTCCACTAACACGAAACCGACCCCCACACCCACCCACCACTAACACCCACCTGGCCTCCTGCCAATCCGCCACTAACCCGCACCCGTCCCTCTACCCACCCGCTACTAACGTCCAACCGGCTCCATGCCCACCTGCAAATAGCACCCACCTTGCCCCCTACCAAACCGCCACTTATCCAACCTCCCCCAAATAACACACACCCGGCCCCCTCCCAACCCGACACTAACATCCACTCGCCCACCTACCCAACTGGCCCCCTAAACACTCACCACTAACACCCATCTGGCCCCTTATCCAGACAGAGGATATTACATAGGAGAGGCTCCTCGGCGTTAGTGACCATATGGAGATTCGATTTCCGTATAGCGTTAACAGCGGGGATTGAAACAGCACAAGAATGAGGGAAGAAGCCAATATCCAACATCTTGAAACCGGACGATATATCGGAAATATATCACATAATGGAAGATCCAGGAAACACAGAGGACGCAGCAGCAGCGATAGATCAAACATTCATCTTCAAAATTGCTTAAGGACAACTAACACCCAGCAAGCCCCTACCCACCAGCCACTAACATTCACCCGGCTCCCTCTTTACCCGCAACTAACGCCCCACTGTGCAAGAAAAGTATAAAATACCGACAATATGTCGGTATTTTATGCCTTTCTTGCACAACTTGTCAGACACTGCAACATCATGGAATATTGGTTCAGAGGACATCTACATGACCTTCTTCACGGCTGCTACAACTAACCCATCTCTTTGGGTAGGACCTACTTCCACTGGGGAATCCCACCTACCAGTGACTATGCCCTCGTCTGCTGCCCGTCCTTATCCACTGGCGCCTATATAACCGCCAGTCTTCTTGCCTTTGCTCCAGATTCTCCTCCACCACGATGCTGTGAACACTAACTCCAAGGCTGAGGGACTGATTACCTCATCTTTTGTATATAGTTTTACTGTCTTCCAATTATGTCCTAGAATCTGTATTGATAAAGCCACTGGATGGCGAATCGTCTACAATAAAGATATCCAGATGTTGCACATGTGTCTTAACTTTCATAACGCCCCCCTATAAACCCGGCACTAACATCCACCCAGCCTCTACTCACCTGCCACTAACTCAGTGGAAAAATAAAAACATAAGCAGTGTAATGTGATCCTTTATTGACAACGTTTCGCCCACGCAGTGGGCTTTATCAAGTTACAAACAGATCTGCCTGGGTGAAAGGTACGTGTACAGCTGGACCTCGGTTGTTGAGGCAGGTATGATGTCAGGACCTTCACGGCAGATCCAGTTCGCTGTTTCAAGTGTCAGCGTTACGGACACCTGGGTGCACTCTGTCCGAACAGAGTAATCTGCGGTGTCTGCAGCCAGCCCCGCCCTACCGAGGAATGCATCACCAAGCTGAGGAATGCATCGCCACCCACTCCACGATGCCCGAATTGCAGACAAAAACACCATGCCTGGAACCCTCGATGCCCCGAGAGGCTCGCTAGAATTCGTGAGGCCTGGAAGACGCCAACAACGAGACAGCAGGCTACGGCAGAGCATCACCCTCAGCAGTCGATGGGTGCAGGGAATCCTGCCATACTGCAGAACTCGCGTCAGGCAACCCAACTCAATGCCCAGGAATTTCCGACCCTTGAAGACTCAACCAGGCGTCATGAACAGGAGTATCCTCCCCCACTACCGCAACCAAGAAACAAAAACATGAGGAACAAGCGGCGCCAACAGGGAACATCTGGGCAACACAATCAGCAGACGGCACTACACGAGCCCCCACCGGCCATAACACGGCAAAACAGGTACTCCTTGCCCGGCACAGCCACTATGCAGGCTGTGCCTGCACCTCACCAGCAGATGCCGGCTACCCAACTTGGCATACAGCAACAGGCCACGGTGTGCACAGTGAAGAAATACAACCCTAAGCAGTCCCCACAGATTACAGCAGCCCAGATAATATCCACTGCCTCGAACCCACCGACAACGCATGCCCTCAACAGGGAGGATCTCTAAACACTCATCAAGGCATTTACGGATATTATCTGCAATACGGAACAACAGAGCATGTTCCGGCAGATGGTCAGCACATTCCTGAGGGTATGCCTACTGACAGAGGAGACAGCGGATGCCATGACTCTACAGATTATCAGAGCGGACAGAGCCCAGTCCCCAGCTCAGGAAACAGCTGAGATGGAGTAACCTCAGTACCAAATCATGGTCGCTTATGAGGCACACTAGATGAACTGTCCGGAACAGTGCTTGAGCAGCATATGCTGCAACAATGAAGAATCAATTCTCCTTCAGGAGCCAGAGACGGGTCATTTCAAGATTAAGACCCGTGCCAGGACCCTGGTCTTGGCAAACATTATGCATACATACATACATACTACCCAGATTTCAAAACTGGGTAGTCACTTAAAATTTTGTCGGTCGGATTGTGGCCTTCAGAGTTATCACCATTAACCCCCAAAAGGTGGGCCTCCCAGGCCTTCACCAACACTCATTCCCAAGTTACCCTACATTGGTGATCAAAAAAAAAAAAAAGAAAAGAAAAAAAAAAAACAACAACACGTGGGTCCTGGAGAAACACAACGTAAAGGATCACTGTTCATGACCCAAAAATAGTGAGGCATCACTCTCAACATCTTATCACTACCTGTCCTGGCTACCAGGAATAATACGCGTCTGGTTTCAGAACAAAACCCGTAAACTGACATTATATATGGAGAGTTTTTTATGGTTTAGAAAGACACGTTAGCAAACACTATAACATATTTATTAGAAAACGTTTCGGTCCTGGGACCTTGATCACTTCTAACATACAGAGGTAGAAAGACAGAGTTTTTTATACACATTTTCAACAGTACATTGCATAATACCCACACCCGGCCCTTCCGCCAGTAACACCCACCCAGCTCCTACCCACCTGTCATTAACACCGACCTGGCTCCACACCCGCTTGCCAATAATACCCACCTGGCGCCCTACCCACCACTAACACACACCCAGCACCTTACCCACTCAACACTAACAACCTCCCGCCCACCTACCCAAGTGGTCCCCTAAACACTCACCACTTACACCCACTTGACCCCTTACCCAGACATAGAGGATATAACATACGGAAAGCTCCTCGGCGTTAGTGACCACATTATCGAATGTTGAATTTCGTGAAGAGTTTACAGTGGAGATTGAAACAGCACAAGAATGAAGGAAGAAACTAAAATCCAAAAGAGGGGACTACAAAGGCATAAGACAATTCCTGCATGCAAAGGGGAAGAGAACAAGATGGAAAGAAAATAAATTAAATGATGGAACACTTGGCCAAAAGTACAAGGAGACACGGATGTTCGTACCCAGGAGCAATAGAAACAATGGGAAGGCCAGAGCCCATAGTTTACCCGGAGGTGTTTAGAGGCCAAAGTTGAAGATTGAGACACTTATGCAGCATATGGGAATCTTTATTCAGGAAACGTTTCGCCACACAGTGGCTTCATCAGTCCAATACAAAGAGGAAGGCGTAAGGAGAGGAGGAGTATGAGGTAATCAGTCCCTCAGCCTGGAGTCGATGTGTTCAGTCCATCAATCTTGTAGAAAGTACTTTCTGATTACCTCATACTCCTCCTCTCCTTACGCCTTCCTCTTTGTATTGGACTGATGAAGCCACTGTGTGGCGAAACGTTTCCTGAATAAAGATTCCCATATGCTGCATAAGTGTCTCAATCTTCAACTTGTCGGTTTTTCAAACCATTCATCACAGAGGCCAAAGCTATTGGCTTAAGCCGGTGGGAGAATTGAAGCTGCCTCGCATAGCCAGTAGGCCTGGTGCAGTGTTCCTTCTTTCTTATGTTCTTAAGTGTGCTAGAGCATGGAAAATGTATAGAAGGAAATGACCCGAGAAAACAAGGAGTTGAACCGAAGAGTCAAAACGAGTATCCATGGAAAAGGAGAACGGCAAAAGAAAATGACATAGCATCGAAAAAACAAATTTGACTCATTGTATTAATATAGCCACATCTGGAAGAAAACAACAGTCAAGGACCAGGTAATCAGGCTGAGGAAGAAAAGGGGTAAAGGTCATAAGTAATGACCAGGAAGTATGTGAAGAACTCAGCACGAGAGGAGTCAGAAATGCTTCCAGTAAACCGAGGCTGTAGAGTACACCACCAACTGCTAGACACACTACACACAACCGAAGAGGAAGTAAAGAAAGTGCTGTGTGTAATCAGATACCTTGAAGACGGTGGACACAGATAACATCTCTCCATGGCTCCTGAGAGATTGATCAGAGGCACTGTGTGTGTAGCTAATAACAATCTTCAATAAATCTATCGAAACAGGACAACTGCCAGAGTTGTGGAAGACAGCAAAAATAGTCCTAATATTGAAGGAGAGAGAGAGAGAGAGAGAGAACTGATGTAGGTAACAGCTCTTAGCTTGCCAATAAAGTTAGGAATCCTTAACCTGTAAATAGCTTGTCAATAAAGCTAGGGATCCGTAACCTTGTCAAACCCTGTGTAAAAAAAAAATGAGACAGAAACAGAGAGAGAGAGAGAGAGAGAGAGAGAGAGAGAGAGAGAGAGAGAGAGAGAGAGAGAGAGAGAGAGAGAGAGAGAGACAGAGAGAGAGAGAGAGAGAGAGGGGCAGCGTTAAACAACAGAACAGTGTCACTGACATGTGTAGTATGTAAAATCGTGGAGAAAATTATCAGAATTAGAGTGGCGGAACAACTAGAAAGGCATGGGCTCATACATGACAACAAGCACCTATTCAGTAATGGAAAATATTGTGTCACAAACGTACTGGAGTTCTACGACAAGGTAACATGAGTAATAAGCGAGTAAGAGGGATGGGTAGAATGCATTATCTTGGAATGTAAGAAGGCTGTTGACACAGTACCGCAAAACAGACTGGTACAAAAGCTTGAGGAATAGTAATGAATAACAGGAAATGCACTGCATTACATCAAGGAATACCTGACAGGAAGGAAATAAGTGATGGTACATGATGAGGTGTCAGAGTGGGTGCATGCGTAGAGTGACATTCCACAAGTGTCAGTCCTAGGTCCGGTGCCGTTTCTTGAATAAGTGTATGGCATGATAGAAGGGATAGATTCGGAGGTGTCCCTCTTCGCAGACAATGTGAACCAGATGAGAATACCAACGGATGAGGATCATGAAAAACTACAAATATATCTGGACAGGCTGCAAGCCTGGTCCGACAACTGACTCCTGAAGTTCATCCCAATCAAGTGCACAGTTGCGAAGCTTTGGGGAAACAAAGAAAATTGCAAGCAGATTACAGGGACGGGGGTTTAAAGCTTCAAACCTCAATCAGTGCAAAAGGATCTTAGGGTGAGCATCATACCGAGCACATCCTCTGATGCGGACAGCAATCAAATAACTGCTGCAGGATATGGGAGCCTGGCAAACCTAAGAATAGCATATCGACATGTAAGAATTTATTCGCTACACTGTACGCCGTGTATGTCAAGCTTATGTTGGAGTATGCAGCACCAGTATTGAACCCACACCTGGTCGAGCACATCAAGAAATTAGAGAAAGTGCAAAAGTTTGCCGGAAGGGTAGTCACGGAGGTAGAGGTTATGGGGAGAGATTGAAGATACTTAACTTGATGACACAGGAGCACAGGAGGAATGAGGGATACAGGATAAAGACGTTTAAAATACTCAAACAAAATGACAACGTGAACTGGATCAGAATGTTCAGAGATGGGATACAAGAACAAGGAAGTTGAAAACAGAGATTAGCCATATGAAAGTTAAGAAGCATTTCTTCTGCCTTAGAGTTGTCACTAAGTAGATTCACAGCTAGGAGCTATGAATCAACTCCTGCAACTACATGTAGGTGAGTACATAAAGTTGGCTACACATACACACGGAATCAGAAGCTGTGACTAGACCCCTGCAACCACAAACATGTGAGAACACACACACACCAAGAGACGAAAAATGTAAAAACATTTCCCGTATGATTCCACGGATGGACTGAGAAAGATTATTTGTTAAATATTTTAACTCAAGAAAGCGAAGCCATGTATTACTTACCTGATGTTCCAGGGAATTTAATTTATATATTATAATGAAAGCTTTTCCATTCTGTGTGGGAAAAGTGGCCAAACTGCAGTTATATCTATATCTAAAATAATTTCCAAACACACACAAACACACACGATGCAGTATCATTAAATAGTGCTCCCAGGCTTTAGCATTCTAGTGGATGTTCTAAGATATTGTTAGCGGTGTTCGTACTTGATAGAATCAGTGAACATACCTAAAAGAGTGTAACAACTTTCTAGATTGTGAATGTGATAAGGTCAAGAAATTTGCAATTTAAATTTGAATGCGAGTGTTTTTACTGGAAGCTGTATGAGGGAGGGTAGCAAGCAGCTGCTCAGGCTGTAGATAACTGTATTGACTAAATTATCGAAACAAACATATGTAATGGGTCAAGGGTGTGACTTTCAATAGAAATAAATGTAAATATCTGGTCGGTTATGGCAGCAGTGCAGTGATAAGGTCATGAGAGATACAGTAAATAATGAAAGGAAAAAATATTCAAAATCCCCAGCAGATGGTGTTGCAGAGTTGAGCTGTGACTACAATTAATATCATCCGGCTATGATTATGACCATAATATTAAAAAAAAAAGAGTGAATACCAGGTTATTAATTGATTTAGGTCAGTGACAAAAACTTGAATGCATGATAAAAGCTACGGACGGAGTTACAACGAAGCTACCAGGAGGAGCCTCCATTGCCGTGCAGTTACACTTGCCTGCGTGTAGGAGCAGGTTGGTGTCTGTCTCACAGTGTCTCGCCCTGCTGGGTATATGCTATAGGATCAATGTCTCTCTACCTCTGAGCACTAGGAGATAAGATAGTTGCAGCCCTGACAGGTTATTTAGTAAGGCATTAAGATAAATAATTAGAATTAATTTTTTTCAACTACATGGGCAGTGACTAGTGTATCACACTATCTCACATGCGCTAGTGTAATATAATAATTGTTATTATATATTATTAGGAATAGAGCGAAAGAAAAAAAAAACTTAGAAAAGTGGAGATTTAGACTAGCATAATATACACAGAGACTATCAAAAACTGCTTAGTGTGTCTATGGCTGTTTTTAAAGCTCTCATATGCCTCAGCAAATGATATAATAATAATTGCTGATACATAATTAATCAGGATTAGTGTAACATATAATTCAGTTAACCTTCAAAACTGTGATTTTTCGCATACGTTGGAAATGCTGAGTGTATTATGGGTATTTTTTTTATATAAAAAAAAATGTCTCATGTACACCAGTATTATAATGGTAAATATCATTATATATTAACATGGAAAAGAGTGAGAAATAATTCCATAAACATGGAAAAGAATGAGAAATAATTCCATAATCTTCAAAAAGGGTAGCTTAGCCTAGCGTATAGTGACCCTACGCCACCTTTTTTTTTCTCAAAGACAAAGAGCGCGTAAACGCGCGCACACACACACACACACACACACACACACACACACACACACACACACACACACACACACACACACACACACAAATGTAGTCCCAGATTTTAAGGAAGGAGACAGACCCGAGGCATTAAACTACAGACCAGTGTCACTGACGTGTATAGTATGCAAAGTCATGGAAAAGATTATGAGGAGGAGAGTGGTGGAGCACCTAGAAAGGCACAGGTTTGTAAACGACAACCAGCACGGTTTCAGGGAAGCAAAATCCTGTGTCACAAACCTACTGGAGTTTTACAAGGTAACAAAGGTAAGACATGAGAGGGGTGGATAGACTGCATTTTCTTGAACTGCAAAAAGGCCTTCGATACAGTTCTTCACAAGAGGTTAATACAAAAGCTAGAGAATCAGGCACGCATAACAGGAAAGGTACTGAAATGGATTAGAGAATATCTGACAGGGAGGCAACAACGAGTTATGATACGTGACAAGGTGTCAGAGTGGGCGCCTGTGACAAACGGGGTTCCACAGGGGTTAGTCCTAGGACCTGTGCTGTTTTTGGTATGTGTGAATAACATAACGGAAGGGATAGACTCAGAAGTGTCCCTGTTTGCAGATGACGTGAAGTTAATGAGGAGAATTAAATCGGTCGAGCATTAGGCAGAACTACAAAGAGACCTGGACAGGCTACAAGACTGGTCCAGCAACTGGCTCTTTGAATTTAATCCCGCCAAATGCAAATCATGAAGAACGGGGAAGGGCAAAGAAGACCGCAGACCAAAGACTGCAAACCTCACTTAAGGAAAAAGATCTTGGGCTGAGTATAACACCGAGCATATCTCCTGAGGCGACATGAATCAGATGACTGTTGCAGCATACAGGCGTCTGGCAAACCTAAGAATAGCTTTCCAATACCTCAGTAAGGAATTGTTCAAGACTCTGTACACCATATACGTCAGGACCATACTGGAGTATGCAGCACCAGTTTGGAACTCACACCTGGTCAAACACATCAAGAAATTAGAGAAAGTGCAAAAGTTTGCAACAACACTAGTCCCAGAGCTATGAGGATTGTCCTACGACGAAACGTTAAGGGAAATCGGCCTGACGACATTGGAGGACAGGAGGGTCAGGGAAGACATGATAACGACATAAAATACTGCGAGAAATTGACAAGGTGGACAAAGATAGGATGTTCCAGAGATGGGACACAGAAACAAGGGGTCACAATTGGAAGCTGAAGACTCCTATGAGTCAAAGGGATGTTAGGAAGCATTTTTTTCAGTCATACAGTTGTCAGGAAATGGAATAGCCTAGAAAGTGACGTATTGGAGGCAGGAACCATACACAGTTTCAAGACGAGGTTTGATAAAGCTCATGGAGCAGGGAGAGGACCTAGTAGCAATCAGTGAAGAGGCGGGGTCAGGAGCTATGACTCGACCCCTGCAACCACATATAGGTGAGTACACACACACACACACACACACACACACACACACTAATGAGCCACAAGAAAGTATTTCTTCAGTCATAGAGTTGTAAGGAATTGGAACAATCTGGAGAGTGATGGAGTAGAGGCAGGATCGATACATAACTTTAAGAAGAGGTAGGATAAAGCACTAGGAGCAGGGAGAGAATGGACCTTGCAGCGACGAGCGAAGAGGCAGGACCAGGAGCCGTGACATGACCGTGCAACTAAAAATACGTGAGTACACACACACACACACACACACGCACACACGCGCACACACGCACACACACACACACACACAAAGTGAAGAGTGAAGAGGCGGGGCCAGGAGCTATGACTCGACCACTTTAACCACAACTAGGTGAGTTCACACACACACACACACACACACACACACACACACACACACACGGAACGGAACAAGAGTATAAATGCCAACCAGCACGGATTCACGGAAGGCAAATCCTGTGTCACAAACCTTCTGGAGTTTTATGATAAAATAACAGAAGTAAGACACGAGAGAGAGGGGTGGGTTGATTGCATCTTCTTAGACTGCAAGAAGGCCTTTGACACAGTTCCTCACAAGAGATTAGTGCAGAAGCTAGAGCATCAGGCGCATATAACAGGAAGGGCACTGCAATGGATCAGAGAATACCTGACAGGGAGGCAACAACGAGTCATGGTACGTAATGATGTATCACAGTGGGCACCTGTGACGAGCGGGGTCCCACAGGGGTCGGTCCTAGGACCAGTGCTATTTTTGGTATATGTGAACGACATGATGGAAGGGTTAGACTCAGAAGTGTCCCTGTTTGCAGATGATGTGAAGTTAATGAGGAGAATTAAATCTGATGAGGACCAGGCAGGACTTCAAAGAGACCTGGACAGACTGGACATCTGGTCCAGCAAATGGCTTCTCGAATTTAATCCTGCCAAATGCAAAGTCATGAAGATAGGGGAAGGGCACAGAAGACCACAGACAGAGTATAGGCTAGGTGGCCAAAGACTGCAAACCTCACTCAAGGAGAAAGATCTTGGGGTGAGTATAACACCGAGCATGTCTCCGGAAGCACACATCAATCAGATAACTGCTGCAGCATATGGGCGCCTGGCAAACCTGAGAACAGCATTCCGATACCTTAGTTAGGAATCGTTCAAGACACTGTACACCGTGTATGTCAGGCCCAAACTGGAGTATGCAGCACCTGTTTGGAACCCGCACTTGATAAAGCACGTCAAGAAACTGGAGAAAGTACAAAGGTTTGCGACAAGGTTAGTTCCAGAGCTAAGGGGAATGTCCTATGAAGAAAGATTAAAGGAAATCGGCCTGACGACACTGGAGGACAGGAGGGTCAGGGGAGACATGATAACGACATATAAAATACTGCGTGGAATAGACAAGGTGGACAAAGACAGGATGTTCCAGGGAGGGGACACAGAAACAAGAGGCCACAATTGGAAGTTGAAGACACAAATGAGTCAGAGAGATATTAGGAAGTATTTCTTCAGTCATAGAGTTGTAAGGCAGTGGAATAGCCTAGAAAACGACGTAGTGGAGGCAGGAACCATACACAGTTTTAAGACGAGGTTTGATAAAGCTCATGGAGCGGGGAGAGAGAGGGCCCAGTAGCAACCGGTGAAGAGGCGGGGCCAGGAGCTAAGACTCGACCCCTGCAACCACAAATAGGTGAGTACAAATAGGTGAGTACACACACACACACACACACACACACACACCTTTCCTACTCCAATTTAAATAACACTAATGGTTCAGATGCTTCCACTCTCCTGTGTGCTAATCCCACTCTCTCTCCAATTGCATATTCCCTTCTTCCTTACTTCTGCACACCACCTGTAATGAAAACACTTCCTATCCCATCCACTCTCATTCTATGTACACTATTCTTCTCTCCAACATTTGATCTTCCCGAAGCTAGTACCAACATAAACTTTGTGAAGAAACAATCATTCATTGATTAGTATGTGAATAAGGAATCACCAAAAAAGTGATTAATTGGAGTATAAGAACATCCTTGATTCAGAGACAAATATCTGGAATGATAACCAACTCATTATTCCCTGAATTGTCTCAGACTGAGAAGAAAAGGGTTGAAGAGAGGAGGCTGGGTGGCTCAAATGGTGATGTAAGGAGAAGAGGAACATAGACACAAGCTATTTCAATGACTAGTATATGGCAGGAAAAATAATAAGCAGGTTATCCAAGGTAATAATATGACGGGATTATAAACCACCAATGAAGAACACGAGACCAAGGCAGGAGTATGATGACAACAACACATTCTAGAAAACATACAAAGCAAGTACGACCATAGCTCACATGGGGGTAACAAAGTTACTAGTTATGGGTGATTTCAATAACAAGGAGATTGATTGGGAAAACCTGGAGCCACATGGGGGTTACGAAACATGGAGAACCAAGATGAGAGATGTGGTACTGGAAAACCTCATGCATCAACATGTTAGTGACACTACCAGAGAGAGAGGTGAGGATGAAACAGCAAGACTGGACCTCATATTCACCTTGAGTAGTTCAGACATCGAGGACATCACATATGAAAGGCCCCTCAGACCTAGTATTCACATGGTTCTGAGCTTTGAATACATAGCAGAGTTACAAGTGGAGAGGGTAACAGGAGTAGGATGGGAAAAGCCAAATTACAAAAGGGGGGACTACACAGACATGAGGAACTTCCTGCAAGAGGTTCAGTGGGAAAGAAAATTAGTAGGAAAATCAGTAAACAAAATGGACTACGTGATAACAAAATGCAAAGAGGCAGAGGAGAGGTTTGATCCCAACGGCAACAGAAATAAGGGAAAGACCAGAACGAGTCCTTGGTTCACCCAAAGGTATAGGGAGGCAAAAACTAAGGGGCGCTCACCCGGCATAATGCCGTGACGAAAATCAAAGGCCTACCATACAGGGTCTTTTTTTATCAGTACTTTATGCCGGGTAGCAGCCATTACCATGACGTCATTGCCTGCCCCCACACTCCACAGTGGCTCCTTAGTGCTCACGTGGCCTCCATGGTGAGAGGAAGTGTCGCACTGTTGTCTCTCATCCGCCCCATCTTCTGTAAGGAGTTCCTCTTGGTGTTGGGGCTATACATGTTTGATCATGGGTAAAAAGAAGTCTTTAACACTTGAAACTATAGCTCAAATCATAGGGCTTCACAAAGCTGGGCACCAGACGAAAGAAATAGTGGAGAATATTGGTGTGTGTGAGCGTTCAGTGAGGAACTGGGTGCAGTGTTTCAAGGCTGGTGGCGGTGTCGAATTACCGTCTGCCAATCCTCGGCCTGGTCCCTCGAAGAAGACATCTGTTCGTACCTTAATTGTGTTAAAGAAGCATTTAGAAAGTATACCTAAGATTAGTGCTAGAGAAGTGAAAGAAAAGAACCCACATCTTCTCTCAGAGGTGTCTGTAAGAATTGTTATCAGATGTGTGTCAGAACTGGGGTAGAGTAGTCACCGGCAGGTAAAGAAACCGATCCTGTCCATGTCACAGAAGAAATGTAGGCAGGATTATGCAAATGTCTTCACTGGGATCCTCAACAGTGGTCTAAAGTATTTTGGAGTGATAAAGCAACCTTCACTGTCACCTGTAACTGTGGGGGACGTGTACTAGCCAAGAGGTAGTGACCACTAGACCCAGGCTACACCTGTGGGACCACCAAACACCCAGACTCGCTCAAGGTTTGAGGGTGTTTCAGTGCTCAGAGTGATGGTGAACTAGCCAAGAGGTAGTGACCACTAGACCCAGGCTACACCTGTGGGACCACCAAACACCCAGACTCGCTCAAGGTTTGAGGGTGTTTCAGTGCTCAGAGTGATGGTGAACTAGCCAAGAGGTAGTGACCACTAGACCCAGGCTACACCTGTGGGACCACCAAACACCCAGACTCGCTCAAGGTTTGAGGGTGTTTCAGTGCTCAGAGTGATGGTGTACTAGCCAAGAGGTAGTGACCACTAGACCCAGGCTACACCTGTGGGACCACCAAACACCCAGACTCGCTCAAGGTTTGAGGGTGTTTCAGTGCTCAGAGTGATGGTGAACTAGCCAAGAGGTAGTGACCACTAGACCCAGGCTACACCTGTGGGACCACCAAACACCCAGACTCGCTCAAGGTTTGAGGGTGTTTCAGTGCTCAGAGTGATGGTGAACTAGCCAAGAGGTAGTGACCACTAGACCCAGGCTACACCTGTGGGACCACCAAACACCCAGACTCGCTCAAGGTTTGAGGGTGTTTCAGTGCTCAGAGTGATGGTGAACTAGCCAAGAGGTAGTGACCACTAGACCCAGGCTACTCCTGTGGGACCACCAAACACCCAGACTCGCTCAAGGTTTGAAGGTGTTTCAGTGCTCAGAGTGATTGTGCTAGCCAAAAACCAGTATATGATCCAGTATAATTACCTGGAGTTATTGTGTGACAATTTATTTGAGTCGTTTGACAAGTGTGTGGCTACGGTTTTTATGCAGGACGGTGCACCATGTCATACCACCAGATCTGTAGTTCAGTTGCTTAAGGATTGCGAAGTGAGGTTCTTTAATGACTGGCCAGGCAATTCCTCAGACCTAAACCCTATTGAAAACCTCTGGTCAATAGTGAAACGAAGTTTACTCACCAAGGATATCAATTCCATCCTGTGGCTGGAGACTGCTCTACATGAAGCTTGGAAATAATATACCTCCCTTGTGAAAGAGTCTTCTTACCTGACTGAGGGACGTGACTGAACGTAAAGGATGCAGCACCAAGTATTAAAACCTCAGAAAATGTGCAAATATATATATATTATAATCTTTCATGGTATATGTTTGTGTTTTGGTACATGTGTGGGGAAGGGGCATCATAAAGCTATGAGTAGCACTGTAAGTGTGGTAGAGAATGGAAAAATTACAGAAGACAAAGGACTCAGAAAAATAACGAGGTTGGTCTAAGAGCTAGAAATGAGTATGCACAGATAAGGAGAGAGGCCCAGTTACAATATGAAAAAGACATAGCTTTGAAAGTCAAGTCTGACCTGAAGCTGTTATATAGCCACATCAGGAGGAAAACAACAGTTATGGACCAGGTAATCAGGGTGAGGAAAGAAGGTAGGGAGCTTACATGAAACGACCAAGAAGTATGTGAGGAGCTCAACATGAGATTTAAAGAAATATTTACAGTGGAGACAGAAAGGAATCTGGGAAGTCAGAATACGGGGGTACACCAACAAGGGACATACAAACATGTGCTAAAGGAAATGCACACAATCTATGAGCAGGTGAAGAAGCTGCTAAGAGAACATAATACTTCATAGGTGGTGGGAGCGGGCAACATCTCTCCGTGGGTCCTCAGAGAGGGAGCAGAGATGCTGTGTGCGCCATTAACAACAGTCTTCAACACATCCATTGAAACTGGGCAACTATCTGATGTAAGGAAGACGACAAATCTAGTCCCAATTTTTAAGAAAAGAGACAGACACGAGGCACTTAACTACAGATCAGTGTCACTGACATGTATAGTATGCAAAGTCATGGAGAAGATTGTCAGGAGGAGAGTGGTGGAGCACCTGGAAAGGAATAGCTTATAAATAACAACCAGCAAGGTTTCAGGGAAGGGAAATCCTGTGTCACAAACCTACTCGTGTTTTATGACAAGGAAACGTAAGTGTGACAAGAGAGAGGGGTGGGTAGACTGCATTTTGTTGGATTGCAAGAAGGCCTTCGACACAGTTCCTCACAAGAGCAGTCATACATAACAGGAAAGACACGGCAATGGATCAGAAAATACCTGACAAGGAGGCAATAACGAGTCATGATACGTGATAAGGTGTCAGAGTGGGTGCCACTGACGAGCGGGGTTCCAAAGGGGTTCAGTCCTAGGATCAGTGCTGTTTATGGTGTAAGTTTATCCGGGTATACACAAATACAGTTACACAGATTATCATACATAGCATATGTGTAGAGAACCTAGGTTAAGATGAAGGGATACACTCAGAAGTGTCACTGTTTGCAGATGATGTGAAGTTAATGAGCAGAATTAAATAGGATGAGGATCATGGACAGGTTGGAAGCCTGGTCCAGCAATTGGCTCCTTCAATTTAACCCCGCCAATTGTAAAGTCATGAAGATCGAGGAAGGGCAAAAAGACTGCAGACAGAGTACAGGCTAGAAGACCAAAGACTGCAAACCTCACTCAAGGAAAAGGATCTTATGGTGAGTGTAATACTGAGCATATCTCATGAGGCGCACATCAACCAGATAACTGCTGCCGCATATTGGCGCCTGGCAAACCTAAGAATAGCATTCTGATGCCTCAACAAGGAATCGTTGAAGACTGTACACCGTATACGTCTAACCAATATTGGAGCATGCAGCACCAGTTTAGAACCCACACTTGGTCAAGTACGTCAAGAAATTTGAGAAAGTGCAAAGGTTTGTAGCAAGACTAGTTCTAGAGCTAAGGGGAATGTCCTACGAAGAAAGGGAAATCGGCCCGACGACGCTGGAGGACAGGAGGGTTAGGGTAGACATGATAACGACATATAAAATACCGCGAGGAATTGACAAGGTGGACAGAGACAGGATGTTCCAGAGATGAAACACAGGAATAAGGGGTCACAATTGGAAGTTGAAGACTTAGATGAGTTAAAAGGATGTTAGTAAGTATTTCTTCAGTCATAGAGTTGTCAGGAAGTGAAATAGTCTGGTAAGTGATGTAGTGGAGGCAGGAACCATACATAGTTTTAAGACGAGGTTTGATAGTGTTCATGGAGCAGGGAGAGAGTGGATATAGTAGCGATCAGTGAAGCGAGACCAGGAGCTATGATTCGGCCTCTGCAATCACAAATAGGTAAGTACAAGTAGGTAAGCACACACACACAGTACGACAAATGAGCCTGCAACAGAAATCATGGCTAAAGGAATCATCAGAATCTCTGTGGGTGTACCTTATCTGCAGCAGAACACAAACAGAATGACAGTAACTGAGAGGACACAAAAACACATGGGGAAAGAGAGACAAGGATAGAGACAGGTAGAAGACCCAAGAGTTGGGAGCACTAGCAAGCACAACTACCCAGAGAATACCCTCAACCAATAAATCCCAATGCATTCAAATAAATTAACCCCAAAAAGTACACAACTCACTCACAGACCCCCCTCCCCCAGCACAGTCCCCACCTACAGCGTACTAGGCCACTCAATCCCTCAGTCACTATACCCCTCCCCTCAGAACACAGCATTGGAAATAAAACTGTATGTATAGTACACTAACACAGATGGAATAACAAATAATTGTGAGGAGTGGCACGAAAGAATCGTGGACGCATCCCTAGACATAATAGCACTCATGGAAACAAACCCAACAGGAATGATAACAGAAGAGATTTTTCCAACTGAATATCATATCCTGAAAATGATACAGTGAGAGGATTGCAATGTTCATCCAAAACAAGTGGAGTTTTGAGGAGTTGAAAGGAATGGAAAGAAGGGAGGCAAGGGACTACATAGTAGGAACACTTCAGACTGTGTGCCCCAGGGTAAGGAATGAAGTGATGTACAACCAGCCACAGAACAGCAAGAGGCCAAGGGTACAATGAGAGCAAAAGAGAAATGGTGGATAGACTAGATGAGGTGGTCATAAGGGCCTACATGGGCAAGGAAAAGTTGACAGTAGTGGGTTATTTCAATCACAAGGATAATGAATAGGAAAACCTGGAGCCACATGGAGAACCAGAGACGCGGAGGGCTAAGAAGATGTAGGTAGTGCTGGAAAAGCTCATGCATTAACATGTTAGGGACACTACTAGAGAGAAATGAAAGGTTGAGCCAGCAAGGATGTACCTCACATTCGCCTTGAGTAGTTTGCACTGAGGACATCACATATCAAAGGCTCTTCAGAGCTAGATATCATGCGGTTTTGAGCTTTGAATAAATTGTAGAGTTAAAAGTTGAGAGTGAAGCAGGACGAGAAGGACTGGAGAACCTGACTTAAAAAGAGGGGGCTACATAGGCATGAAGTACAGTAGGAAAGAGAACTGGAAGGAAAAATAGTAAATGAGATAAAGGAATACGTGACTACAGAGGGCAGGGGTGCGGAGAAGACGTTCATACCGAAGGGCAACCAAAAAATAGGAAGACCTGAACGAGCCCTTGGTTCACTAAAAGGTGTAGAATGGCCATAGGTAAGTTTTCTAGAGAATGAAAAAAAGTATTAAAGACAAAGGACCCAGGGAAATAAGGAGATCAGGGATAGAGCCAGAAACGAATGTACATGGATAAGGAGGGAGGCCCAGCAGCAATACGAGAATGACATAACATCGAAAGCCAAACCTGACCAAAAGCTGTTGTACAGCCACATCAGGAGGAAAACAACAATGACCAGCTAATCAGGCTTATTAAGGAAGGGGGGGGGAGATCACAAGAATCCACCAAGAAGTATGTGAAGAGCTCAACTTGTGATTTAAAAAAGTAGTTTTCAGTGGAGATGGAAAGGATTCTAGCAAACCGAATATTAGGGTACACCAACAAATGCTGCACACACAACAACCAAGGAGGTGATGGGGCTGCTAATCGATCTAGATACCTCAAACAGGTGGGACCGGACATCACCTCTCCGTGGGTCCTGAGAGAGGGAGCAGAGGCACTGTGTGTGTAGCAATAACAACAATCTTTAACACCTCTATATCATCATGGCAACTACACGAGGTGCGGAAAACAGCATTAAACAGCATTAAACTACAGACCAGTGTCACAGACATTGAAAAGCGATGTAGAATCTTATCAGAAAGACTGGTTGGGCACCTACAAACGAATTAGCTTATACACGATAACAAGCACGGTTTCAGGGAGGGGCAAATCCTGTGTCAAAAAACCTAATACAGTGTAACGACTAGATGACAGAAGGCTTTCGACAGTTCCGAACAAGAGATGAATGCAAAAGCTATAGAAGCAGGCAGGAATAACAGGAAGGCACTGCAGTGGATTAGAGAATACCTGACAGGAAGGAAACAACGTGTGTTGGTACGTCACTAGGTGTCAGTGAGGTTGCCTGTGACAAGCCGGTTTCCACTGAGGTCAGTCCTAGAGCCAGTGCTGTTTCTGTTATATTTGAATGACATGAAAGCAAGTACAGTGGAACCTCAAATTTCGAACTTATCCATTCCAGGAGCTAGTTCTAAGTTCGAAAAGTCTGAAAATCGAAGCAATATTTCCCATAAGAAATAATGGAAATACAATTAATCCGTTCCAGAAACCCAAAAATATTCACAAAAAAATAAATTTTATAGAGATTAATTACAGTTTTACATACACACAACAAATATGTATGTATATGTATATAAATATAAAATAACATTTTTACTTACCTTTATTGAAGATTGGTGATGGCATCTGGAAGATACGGAGGAGAGAGGGAGTTGGGGTTAGTCTTTGGAAGGAGAATCCCCCTCCATGAGGGCTTCAGGTAAAGCCCTCTCTGGGGTTACTTCTTTTCTCTGCCTTTTAATGCCATTAGGACCAGCTTGAGAGTCACTGGACCCCTGTCTCACAAAATAACTGTCCACAGCCCTCTGTTTCTGGCACCTCTTTAACATTCCCCTAAAATGGGACATGGTTCTGTCCCTGAGCTTGTTGCAAAGATGGCTTGTTTCAGCTTGCTCAGGGTGGTACTACTCCACAAACATTTGACCATCATTCCACTTGGACATCATTCCACTTCTGTATTATTTCCTTCTTCACATCTATGGTGTTTCTCACTTTCTCTACCACAGGGGTACCACTAGCAAGTTTCTTTGGGCCCATGGTAGCTTATTTCACAGTTCCACAAGCACTAAACACAATGAAATAATCGTAAAATGTTTGAATGAGAGTGCAGGTTAGTGTTCACTCAAACATAAACAAAGCCAGACTGGCTCACGGCGCCTGTGTGGGGACGCAGACAGAGCGGGCTGGCGGACAGGTCCGGTATCCGGTGGTCCGAAAATAGGGGCGCGTTCGATAATAGGGACAAAGTTGGTTCGAAAAAAGGGTTCTATTTTTTGAAACGTTCGATATGTGATACGTTCGAATTTTGAGGTTCCACATTCAGAGTTGTCCATGTTTACAGACGATGTGAAGCTAATGCTGAGAATTCAAACAGAAGAGGATCAGGTAGGACTAGAAAGGGATCTGGACAGGCAGCAAGAAAGACTGGTCTAACAACAATCTCCTGGAGTTTAACCACACCAAGTGCAAAATCATGAAGGCTGGGGAAGGTTAAAGAAGACCGAGGGGGACAGAGGCTGTATACCTCACTCAGGGAAAAGGAACTTGGGGTGAGTATCATACCAAGTACATCTGAAGTGCACATCAGACAAATAACTGCTGCAGCATATGTACGTCATGTACGTCACCAGTATTGAACTCATACTAGGTCAAGCACGTCAAGAAATAAGAGGAAGTGCAAAGATTTACAACAAGACTAGTTCGGCAACAAAAGGGTATATCCTAGCAGGAGAGTTTAAGGGAAATCAACCTGACGACACTGGAAGACAGGAGGGATAGGGATGACGTGATAACAAACAATATACTGAGAGGAATTACCTGGAGTTTACCTGGAGAGAGTTCCGGGGGTCAACGCCCCCGCGGCCCTGTCTGTGACCAGGCCTCCTGGTGGATCAGAGCCTGATCAACCAGGCTGTTACTGCTGGCTGCACGCAAACCAACGTACGAGCCACAGCCCGGCTGATCAGGAACCGACTTTAGGTGCTTGTCCAGTGCCAGCTTGAAGACTGCCAGGGGTCTGTTGGTAATCCCCCTTATGTATGCTGGGAGGCAGTTGAACAGTCTCGGGCCCCTGACACTTATTGTATGGTCTCTTAACGTGCTAGTGACACCCCTGCTTTTCATTGGGGGGATGTTGCATCGTCTGCCAAGTCATTTGCTTTCGTAGTGAGTGATTTTCGTGTGCAAGTTCGGTACTAGTCCCTCTAGGATTTTCCAGGTGTATATAATCATGTATCTCTCCCTCCTGCGTTCCAGGGAATACAGGTTCAGGAACCTCAAGCGCTCCCAGTAATTGAGGTGTTTTATCTCCGTTATGCGCGCCGTGAAGGTTCTCTGTACATTTTCTAGGTCAGCAATTTCACCTGCCTTGAAAGGTGCTGTTAGTGTGCAGCAATATTCCAGCCTAGATAGAACAAGTGACCTGAAGAGTGTCATCATGGGCTTGGCATCCCTCGTTTTGAAGGTTCTCATTATCCATCCTGTCATTTTTCTAGCAGATGCGATCGATACAATGTTATGGTCCTTGAAGGTGAGATCCTCCGACATGATCACTCCCAGGTCTTTGACGTTGGTGTTTCGCTCTATTTTGTGGCCAGAATTTGTTTTGTACTCTGATGAAGATTTAATTTCCTCGTGTTTACCATATCTGAGTAATTGAAATTTCTCATCGTTGAACTTCATATTGTTTTCTGCAGCCCACTGAAAGATTTGGTTGATGTCCGCCTGGAGCCTTGCAGTGTCTGCAAGGTGGATAGGAACAGAATGTTTCAGAGATAGAATATAGTAACAAGGGATCACAAATGGAAGTTGCAATCTCAGATGAATCACTGGGATGTTAAGAAGTATGTCTTCATTCACAAAGTTGTCAGGAAGTGGAATATTCTGGAAAATGATATATTGAAGGCAGGATCTGGACAGGACAGTATACTCCCAAATGAGACCCATGTGCGTGAAAGGGAGACTTGGATAGTGGAGAGAAGCGGGTGAGAGGAAGGAATAAGAGAATGAGGGAAAGAGTCGGGGTTAAACCCAGTCACATGGTGTTGGTTGGCAGAGCATAGAGAAAAATTGCTGGCTGTGCTGACTACGTAACTGCATCAAACGCCACTGCAGAGTTGGTCAGGATCCATACATAGCTTTAAGAGGTATGATAAAGCTATGTATGAGGCGGTGCCAGAAGTTGTGACTCGACCCCTGGAAACACAAGTAGATGAGTACACAAACACAAACTCACACACACACACACACACACACACACACACACACACACACACACACACACACACACACATGCACACACGCACACACACACTGGTGAAGGATAGTGTGAGGGAGACACTGGTGAAGGATATTGTGAGGGAGGTACTGATGAAGGATAGTGTGAGGGAGACACTGGTGAAGGATAGTATGAGGGAGATGCTGATGAAGGATAGTGTGAGTGAGGGACACACTGGTGAAGGGTAGTGTGAGTGAAAGAGACACTGGTGAAGGATAGTATGAGTGAGGGAGACACTGATGAAGGATAGTATGAGTGAGGGAGACACTAATGAAGGATAGTGCTAGGAAGACACTGATGAAGGATAGTGCGAGGGAGACACTGGTGAAGTAAAGTGTGAGTGAGGGAGACATTGGTGAAGGATAGTGTGAGTGAAGGAGATACTGGTGAAGGATAGTGAGTGAGACACTAGCGGAGGATAGTGCGAGTGAGGGAGTCACGTATAAGGCAGTGCATTAGTTATAAAGGACAAGCAAGAGAGTGTGGGATGGAGACGTGTGGGAGGGTGTGATAAAGTGAGTCACGTGAAAGAGAATGTGAAAGTGAGCTATCGTGGGAGTGAGGGCGTGTGAAAGTGGAGTGCTGATATAAGGTGTGTGTTTGTGTAAGGGGATGTTGGTTTCAAGGAGTGTAGGAGTGAAGGATACATCAAGGTGGCATGGTACTTGGGTTTCAGAAAATTATCAACTCTGAAGTCGCTGAAGTGCATCAACTGGATTGTGGATGTCGATTTTTTGGTATTTTAAAAAAGAACCTTAATGCGGTTGCCTAATTTGTTTTTCTCCCTATTATCGTTTTTATTTAGCTCAAGATGTCTTACTTCTTTGGCTACATTTTGTTTATTGGTGGTATATGGTAACTAGAGCAGGAGTCTAGGATCAATTGAGTTTTAGAAGTTCCTTTTGTCCAGAGTTATTAAGCCCATTCCCGTCATCCTGGAATAGCTCCGACGACTTTCAAAACCCTGTGCAATGTACATTTAGAAATTATAGAAAGGTGCCTAATTAACTAAGGCAAAGTGTGAAATACAAATATATTGGTACACATCTTCCAATATTTTTGCAAAATGATGTGAGATCCGGATTCATATTAAATCATGTTAAATAAATTTGAACCTACCTCCTTCTAATGGCTTCATTATTTTGAAGGCCCATGAGAGTACCGGCTTTGTTTGGTGTTCAATCTTCCTTATGAAGAAAGATTGAAGACTCTTAAGTTACATTCACTTGTTAGACGAAGAATGAGGGGAGACCTGATCGAAGTGTATAAGTGGAAGACAGGTATTAATAAAGGGGATATTAATAAGGTCTTGAGGATGTCTCTCCAAGAGAGAACCCGCAGTAATGGATTTAAATTAGATAAGTTTAGATTTAGAAAGGACATAGGAAAGTATTGGTTTGGAAATAGGGTAGTTGATGAGTGGAACAGTCTACCTAGTTGGGTTTGTAGATGAATGGTTCAGGGAACCGACATGTTGATAAATTAGACACATGTGCAACTCTTGGGTATCTTTATTGAGGAAACGTTTCGCCACACAGTGGCTTCATCAGTCCATACAAAGGAGAATCTTGAAGAATAGGAGGAGAATGAGGTAATCAGTCCCTCAACCTTGAGTCGATGTGGTCAGTCCATCAATCTTGAATAGAATACGGCATACGTGCTGAGAAGGAGCTTATAAACCGTTGGCAGGAGAGGTGCAGCAGTCAGAGGCAGTGTAACACTTGTTCAATGTTGAAGTAGGTCGTGCCCAAGAATTAGGCAAGCGAAGAATTCCCAAGTATTAAGATCCCAAGAAGATGCAGTGTCTGACAGGTTTGTAGATGAATGGATTCTCCTTTGTATGGACTGATGAAGCCACTGTGTGGCGAAACGTTTCCTCAATAAAGATACCCAAGAGTTGCACATGTGTCTAATTTATCACCTAGTTGGGTTATTGAGGCTGGGACTTTGGGTAGTTTCAAATCTAGGTTGGATAAGTACATGAGTGGGAGGGGTTGGATTTGAGTGTGACTTGCACATCAGAGCTTATTTCTTGGGTGGCATTGAAAATTGGGTTTCTCTTTGAGCTAAGTCAGTTTTAAATCTCCAATTTCATTAAATAAACTGGTTTCGGAGAAATAACAATAGCAATGGTTCTCAACACGTTTCAGTCCAGGACCACCACTCAAATAAAAAAAATCGTGGAGCAGCTCCTTATTTTGTGAATATTTTGGTTTAAAGTTTGTAAACTATCAATTTATTTTGTATTCTTTTATCACTGACTAGTTTTTAATTGATAGGTAATGACCACCTTTTATTTTTAGACACAAAGAGTAGAGAGCTAATACCACGGTGCAGAATTTTTTTTGACCATTTCTTGGATTCTCGTCTCACTGAATATGCATTACAAATATCACTCTACACTACTAGCCAATTTCTCTGGATATAATGTGTGGAACACAGGAAAATCCAGTCTCACACGTGTAATTTGATGCAAATAACCTGACATGGAGTTGCTCAAATTTGGGTAACTCGAAGTCATTTCGAACCAAAACTTCTCCATGGCAGACTGCATGTCTTCAGCAGACTGCAGGTACATGTCTTCAGCGAAACGTTTCGAAATAAAGATACCTAATTGTTGCATATGTGTCTTACCTAACAACAGACTGCAGGTACATGTCTTCAGCTGCCAAATTTTTTTTCTGATACAAGTATCCTTCGTGCAGGTGGAGATTAAAAACATCTGCTGTGAATGGATTCCTGATGACAGATTACGAAATTTGTCAATTTTATGTAACCAATTTTAACAAATTGAACTTTCTTGAATAATACAATAACTTATTTTTAAGAGGAATGCATAGAATTTTAAAATAAATATAAATATAAATAAAAAAAATGGGAAATATAGAAAATTCTCTTTTTTATAGTACTTTCGACGTACAGTTAAAACAGTGAAAGTGAATAGTTTCAATCTGTATCCTGACTTCTCTAAATACCCCTTAATAGTGACAAATAATAATAAAAAAATTTATTTGTTTACAACTTTCTAAAATTATATATATATATATATATATATATATATATATATATATATATATATATATATATATATATATATATATATATATATATATATATATATATATATATAAATTTTAGAAAGTTGTAAACAAATAAATTGCTTGTAATCAATCGAGGTGGTGAGTTATTCCTCACTGGCGTGAAGGAAAAATATAGCAAGGGAGAGAATTCGGAGGTGTAGGCTGCCTGGAATATCAATCAAGGACGGTGTTATCAAGAGGACAGGCAAGAAATTGATTGGTTGCTTGATAGATGGGAAGAAACGTGGGTGGAGGGAGAGAAGGGAAGGATGAAGGGATGGCGAGAGAGTGAGAGAGAGAGAGAGAGAGAGAGAGAGAGAGAGAGAGAGAGAGAGAGAGAGAGAGAGAGAGAGAGAGAGAGAGAGAGAGAGAGAGAGAGACAGACAGACAGAGACAGACAAAGGAAGGGAGATTAAACTTAAAAATGGTTAATAATAACGAGTAGATGCGAAAGACGCTCTATTACTGAAGAAGAAGACTGAAAGACTATATATATGTCGGTATTAACACCATTTTTCATAAATAAACCTATCAGATAGGGAAGCACAACTGTGTCTTCAAACAGAGGGCATCTTCCACAACCTTCCTGCCTTACCACTAATTATGAGAGAGGAAGGATGGATTAGGGACAGACCCGCTTAGCATGAGCTGTAATACTTGCTGCAGTCCTCCTCACTTGTTTCGTCCGTGCTTCTACTACTGGGCCCAGCCTTCTATGAAGCCTTCAAGATTTTCCGAGCCTCACCTTTGGCAGTATATACGGCTCCGTTCTCATGCTTTAGCTGCACATTGTTCCACACTATGAAGCCGAACTGTTCTCCGGGTTGATGGACTCGCCACATCATCTTTAACCCGCTACTACTTCCGTCTCCATGTTTAGTCACCTCTGTGTATGACTGACGAAACCTTTTGTGCAGACACAACGCTTTAACAATAAAGATACCCAGAGAGAGAGAGAGAGAGAGAGAGAGAGAGAGAGAGAGAGAGAGAGAGAGAGAGAGAGAGAGAGAGAGAGAGAGAGAGAGAGAGAGAGAGAGAGGAGAAAATGAGCTTGAATATGTGAGAAAGAGACTGAGGGAGGGTTAAAGAAGAAACGAAGATGGAATAAGAGTACTTCCACAACCTGGCTATGATATTACTACTACTATTATTACTACTACTACTGTTACTTATATTGATACGACTACTACTACCACTAACAATAATAATAACAATAATGCTCGTGGTACTAGTACATCCACTACTAATACTACTGTTACCACTACTACTGTTATTACCTCCACTACCAATACTACTGTTACCACTACTACTGTTATTACCTCCACTACCAATACTACTGTTACCACTACTACTGTTATTACCTCCACTACCAATACTACTGTTACCACTACTACCAGTACTACTGTTATACTACCCTCCACTACCAATACTACTGTACTGTTATACCAATACTGTTATACTACTGTTATTACTCCACTACCAATACTACTGTTACCACTACTACTGTTATTACCTACTACTGTTATTACCTCCACTACCAATACTACTGTTACCACTACTACTGTTATTACTTCCACTACCAATACTACTGTTACCACTACTACTGTTATTACTTCCACTACCAATACTACTGTTACCACTACTACTGTTATTACTTCCACTACCAATACTACTGTTACCACTACTACTGTTATTACTTCCACTACCAATACCACCAGGAATTACTCCTAGGTTTGCAAACACTTTCAAAAGTGTTTCCATTGAAGGGGAGTTTGCAACTGCTCTGGTGAAGGCTTCAATGACTACCACTAAGCCCCTAAATCAACACCCTCAAAGTTCATGTTTAGGATGAGAGCTTCGTGGTTACGACAGCTGAGAAGGATGATGTGTGTTCAACCACACAGACTTAAAGAAGGTGGATCAGCTCACTGACAAGGATTCCTTTGAACGTCTGTTCGACAATAAACTAGGGATGTGTCAAAGTATCAGTATGTGCTGGTATGGGCCATGTATGTGGTAAGGTCTGATACTAGCCGTTGTACTTAAAAATATCTAATCTGACACTCAGAATCACGATTTTGAGTGTTACAGTTAAACTCACACCATCACACACACACACACACACACACACACACACACACACACACACACACACACACACACACACACACACACACACACACAACAATCATATGGTTTTAAGTTTCGAATACACAGTAGAGCTACAAGTGGAAGGGGAAGCAGGAAGGCCCGGGAGAATGAAGCCAAACTACAAGAAAGGGGACTACACGGGAATGAGGAACTTCCTGAACGGGGTTCAGTGGGACAGAGAACTGGCAGGGAAGCCAGTTAATGAGATGATGAAATATGTAACAACAATGTGCAAGGAGGCTGAGGAGAGGTTTGTACCCAAGGGTAACAGGAATAATGAAAAAGCCAGGATGAGCCCATGGTTCACCCAAAGGTGCAAGGGAAGAATTATAACTTTGTTGGGAGTGGTGTTGGTGCGTGGAGAATTAATGATCTGAAGAGCTCTTTTCTTGCAGTCTTCGATGAAAAAGGAAGGAAAATGTAACTCAGTGAATGTTTGGTGAATGTATGACCATTCCTCATCAAGAAACTCAGGACTACAAATTCGGTATGCTCTTAGGAAAAACCCGATGATGATGCCTCTTTTGGTCTTGGTATCTTGACTAGAATAGAAGTGTGTGAGATCATTTTTATTGGTAGGTTTCCGATAGACTTGAAATCTTAGGTTGTTGTCTACTTTGTGAATGAGGACGTCGAGGAAAGGTAGCTTGTCATTGGACTCTTCTTCTAGTGTAAACTGGATCGCCGGTTCAACTGCGTTGAGCCTTGCCTGAAGATTCCGTACATCAAAACGTTTGGGAGTTATTACGAGGACGTCGTCCACGTAACGTAATCAAGTGACGCTTGAAGGGATGATGTTGGCGAAGTGTACTCTAGGTGTTCCACATGGAACCCTAGAGGAATTTCATCATTCACCAAACATTCACTGAGTTACTGCAAGAAAAGAGCTCTTCAGATCATTAATTCTCCACGCACCAACACCACTCCCAACAAAGTTATAATTCTTCCCAACAGCCAGGTTGCACTGAACGTTTCTAAAGTACTTTCACAAGCTAACACCAGAGTCGCCATCGCTTCTAGCACTTCAATAAAGGATCTAACCAGGACAAAATCAAAGCACCACGAACCAGTCAACGCAGGAGTTTACACTATACCCTGTGGAGGCTGTGACAAGATCTACGTAGGTGAAACAGCAAGAAACCTCGACACCCGCCTCAATGAGCACATTTACGCATGTAGGAACGATAACTTAAACAACGCATGTGTACAACACCGAAATTCCACCAATTATCTCATGAAATTCAGGGACGCCGAATTAGTGATCAAAGAAACCAATTTCCGCAGACGCAAGTGCCTCGAATCAGCACTGATCGCTGTTTCGAATACAATTAAACAAAACGGCAGCTTCACCATCTCTTAAGTCTTAGCAAGAATCCCCCTGAAAACAGTAAACCCTGCCATCACATAGTCTCTCCTTTTATGCTACACAAAGCACATTACAGAGAAATCAGGTTGCCTCTATCCAGTCTATATTTGTCCAACCTATTTTTATGTTACCCAAGTAATAGCTTTTATATCCTTTTACTCATGTACGATTTAATTGCTCTACCATATTGTATTACTACTACTACTACTACAACTTTTGTCACTACTGCTACTACCACTACCACTAGTATCGCACCTCACTCTGAGCCTATATATACTCTCTGTGTCCATGTATTGTTTGTAATGGCTTGATAAAGCTCCTGGAGAGCGAAACGTTTCCAAAATAAAATGTCACATTAGTTGCATTTGTGTCCTTTTATTTAACTTATTGTCGGTAATTCTACCAACTTTATTACAATATGAAAACGACATAGCAGCGAAAGCCAAATTTGACCCGAAGCTGTTATACAGCCACATCAGGAGGAAAACAAAAGTCAAAGACCAGGTAATCAGTCTAAGGAAGGAAGGAGGATAGAAAACAAGAAATGACAGTGAAGTATGTGAGGAACTCAACAAGAGATTCAAAGAAGTGTTCACAGAGGAGACAGGAGGGGCTCCAGAAAGACGGAGAGGTGGGGTACACCACCAAGTGCTGGACACAGTACACACAACAGAGGGAGAAGTGAAGAGGCTTCTGAGTGAGATAGATACCTCAAAGGCAATGGGGCCGGATAACATCTCTCCATGGGTCCTGAGAGAGGGAGCAGAGGCGCTATGTGTACCCCTAACAACAATATTCAATACATCTATCGAAACAGGGAGATTGCCAGAGGCATGGAAGACAGCAAATGTAGTCCCAATCTTTAAAAAATGAGACAGACATGTAGTACTAAACTACAGACTAGTGTCACTGACATGTATAGTATGCAAAACCATGGAGAAGATTATCAGGAGAAGAGTGGTGGAACACCTAGAAAGGAATGTTCTCATCAACAGCAGCCAACATGGTTTCAGGGAAGGGAAATCCTGTGTCACAAACCTACTAGAGTTCTATGACATGGTGACAGAAGTAAGACAAGAGAGAGAGGGGTGGGTGGATTGCATTTTCTTGGACTGCAAGAAGGCGTTTGAAACAGTTCCACAAAAGAGATTAGTGCAAAAAATGGAGGACAAAGCAGGGATAACAGGGAAGGCACTACAATGGATCAGGCAATACTTGTTAGGAAGACAGCAGCGAGTCATGGTACGTGGCAAGGTGTCAGAGTGGGCGCTTGTGACCAGCGGGGTCCCAGCGGGGTCCCACAGGGGTCAGTCCTAGGACAAGTGCTGTTTCTGGTATTTGTGAATGACATGATGGAAGGAATAGACTCCGAAGTGTCCCTGTTTGCAGATGACGTGAAGCTGATAAAGAATACATTCGATCGAAGACCAGGCAGAACTACAAAGGGATATGGACAGGCTGCAGACCTGGTCCAGCAATTGGCTCCTGGAGTTCAACACCACAAAGTGTAAAAGTCATGAAGACTGGGGAAGGGCAAAGAAGACCGCAGGCGGAGTACAGTCTAGGGGGGCCAGAGACTACGAACCTCATTCAAGGAAAAAGATCTTGGGGTGAGGATAACACCAGGCACATCTTTGTAGATGAATGGTTCAGAGAACCGACATGTTGATAAATTAGACACATGTGCAACTCTTGTTGCACATGTGTCTAATTTATCAACATGTCGGTTCTCTGAACCATTCATCTACAAACCTGTCAGACACTGCAACTTCTTGGGATCTTAATACTTGGGAATTCTTCGCTTGCCTAATTCTTGGGCACGACCTACTTCAACATTGAACAAATGTTACACGACCTATGACTTCTGCACCTCTCCTGCCAACGGTTTATAAGCTCCTTCTCAGCACGTATGCCGTATTCTATTCAAGATTGATGGACTAACCACATCGACTCAAGGTTGAGGGACTGATTACCTCATTCTCCTCCTGTTCTTCAAGATTCTCCTTTGTATGGACTGATGAAGCCACTGTGTGGCGAAACGTTTCCTCAATAAAGATACCCAAGAGTTGCACATGTGTCTAATTTATCACCAGGCACATCTCCTGAAGCGCACATCAACCAAATAACTGCTGCTGCATATGAGCGCATAGCAAACCTCAGAACAGCATTCCGACATCTTAGTAAGGAATCGTTCAGGACCCTGTACACCGTGTACGTTAGGCCCATATTGGAGTATGTGGCACCAGTTTGGAACCCACACCTAGCCAAGCACGTAAAGAAATTAGAGAAAGTGCAAAGGTTTGCAACAAGACTAGTCCCAGAGTTAAGGGTATGTCCTACGAGGAGAGGTTAAGGGAAATCGACCTGACGACACTGGAGGACAGGAGAGATAGGGGGGACATGATAACGGCATACAAAATACTGAGAGGAATTGACAAGATGGAAAAAAGGCAGGATGTTTCAGAGATGGGACACAGCAGCAAGAGGACACAGTTGGAAGTTGAAGACACACATGAATCACAGGGATGTTAGGAAGTATTTCTTCAGCCACTGAGTAGTCAGGAAGTGGAATAGTTTGGGAAGCGATGTAGTGGAGGCAGCATCCATACATAGCATTAAGCGAGGTATGATGAAGCTCTCGGCTCAGGGAGATTGACCTAGTAGCGACCAGTGAAGAGGCGGGGCCAGGAGCTAGGACTCGACCCCTGCAACCTCAACTAGATGAGTACATCTAGGTGAGTACACACTCTCTTTCTCTCTCTCTCTCTCTCTCTCTTTCTCTCTCTCTCTTTCTCTCTATCTCTTTCTCTCTCAATCACACTCTCCCTCTCTCTCGCACTGTCTGACTCTCCCACTCTCTCTCTCTTACTGTTTCACTCTCCCACTCTCTCACTTTCCTTTCTCTCTCCTTTTTGTCTTCCTCTTCTCCCTCAACGTCATTCCCTCTCTCTCTTTTTTCCCTCCTCCCTCCCTTTCTTCCCCCCTTTCTCTCCCTCTCCCTCTACCCTTCTTCCCACTCTCTCTCCACCTCCCCATCACTCTCCAAATTCCCCTCCCTCCCTCTCCGCATCTCTCACCCCCTCACTACTCCCCCACCCCACCCCCACACACGCATACACACACAAAAACACACAAACAATACAACACCTAGCCAATTAAAAAAAACTCAACCAAAGACGGGTGGCTCAGAGAGGAAGTTGAAGGCTGTGGGGCTCAGAGGAAGAGGATCCTGGTAAGGAAGAATGGATGGAAGAGCAGTGTAAAAGGATGGAACAAGAGTGGGAGAGCAAACTAAGTGAACTTTCTGTGAAAATGGAGAAAAGGGTGGAGGCAGTGAAGAAGAAATGGGTGTCGCAAGCCGAAGCCATAGAAGCTAGGATACAGGCCATAGAATATGAGGTAAATATGCTGAAGAGATTGACAGGGCTATTACCCACAGGAGATGTGGCATCTGAAGCAGAAACACCACTACTGAACGAGGACACCAACGGAAATGAAGGAGACCAGACTTACGTTAAGCCACTATCTATCCACCAACCAGGTCCAAGGAATGAAGTGGTAAAGATGTTGGGAGCAGGGATAACAATAAGTGAGGGGGGAGAAGGTAGATAAGGTGACAGGTCCCATGCAGAGGCACGACCATGCCACCAAGAGTTAGAGGGAAAAAATAAGGGAGACAATGGCAATGTTCAAATGGGACCCAGAGACACAGAGGGATAGTCAGTGTTTATTCATGATCTTCAGGAGAGAGAAGGGAGGACACGCAATGAAAGACAGGAGAAAGAAAAACAGGAGACTGAAAACATCATCAAAGAAATAGGGGAGGAGGACATGACTGAGATAGCAAATTTACAAGGAATAGGGGAGTATTTGAAGGGGAGAAATCTGCCAGTCAAACTGATTTTCAAGACAGAAACGGTGTGGAACAGGATCCTGCAAGTGAAACCACTGCTGAAGGATTCATCAACATACAAGTGGGTGTTCCTAGACCATGACAGAACAAGAACAGAACGACAGTAGCCGAGGGAGAGGACATAGAAACGAAAGAGGCTAGGAAGAGGGACAAGGACAGAGTCAGCAAAGAGCAACCAGAGCAGGGCAGAGCAACAATCACAACCACCCTCAAAACCCCACAGCCAAAGATGCTATCCCAACACAACCCACAATCCACACTTATATCCCCCATCCCACACTATGCTGTAGAATTCCACAGCATACTGCCAAGTCCCCCACCCACACTGACCCCCTAGAACACAGTGTTTGAGATGAAACTGAAGGCATGATATGCCAACACTTATGGAATAACAAATAAGCGGGAGGATTGGCATGAAAGAATCAAAGAGGCATCACCAGATATCATAGCCTCACTGAAACCAATCTCACAGGAATGATAACAGATGCCATTTTCCAAAGGGATATCAGATCCTGAGGAAAGACAGAGGGAACAGAGGAAGTGGAGTGGCAATGCTCATCAAAACCCAATGGGATATTGATGAGCTGGAGAGAGGAGACAGAGGGGAAGCAAGAGACTATATAATAGGAATACTTCAGTCTGGAGGTCCCAAGGTGGTAATTGCAGTGATGAATAAACCACTACAAAACAGAGGGAGGCCAAGGCAAAGTATGATGAGAGTAATGGAATGATGGTTGACATACTGGCTGAAGTGGAAAGAAGGGCTTATGTGAGCAGGGCAATGCTGCTGATCATGGATGACTTCAATCACAAGGAAACTGCCTGGAAGAACCTAGAGCCACATGGGGGTCCAGAAACGTGAAGGGCTAAGATGATGGAGATGGTACTGGAAAATCTCATGTACCAACACATAAGGGACACAACCAGAGAGAGAGGAGAGGATGAACTAGAAAGACCTAGTATTCACCTTGAGTAGTGCAGATATTGAGGACATCACATATGAAAACCCCTCGGGGTCAGTGAAAACGTGGTTCTGAGCTTTGAATACATAGTAGAGTTACAAGTGGAGAGGGAAGCAGGAAGAGCAAGATGGATGAAGTCAAACTACAAGAGAGGGGACTAAACAGGCATGAAGAATTTTCTGCATGGGGTTCAGTGGGACAGAGAACTGGCAGGGAAGTCAGTAAATGAGATGATGGTATATATGACAATATGCAAGGAAGCTTAGGAGAGAAAAGCTAGGATGAACCCTTAGTTCACCCAAAGGTGTAGAGAGCCCAAAACCAAGTGTGCTACAGAATGGAAGAAATACAGAAGGCAAAGGATCCAGAAGAATAAAGAGAACAGACGTAGAACCAGATATATCCACAGGTAAGGAGGAAGGCCCAACAAAAATACAAAAATGACATAGCAGAGAAAGCCAAATCTGACCTGAAGCTGTTGTACAGCCACATTAGGAAGAAAACAAAAGTCAAGGACCAGGTAATGAGGCTGTGGAAGGAAGGAGGGGAGATCATAGGAAACGACCTTGAAGTATGTTAGGAGCTCAACAGGAGATTCAAAGTTGTGTTCACAGAGGAGACAGAAGGGACTCCAGAAAGACTGTGAGGTAGGGTACACCATCAAGTGTTGGACAAAACACATACAACCGAGGAAGAAGTGAAGAGGCTGCTAAGCGAGCTAGATACCTCAAAGGCGATGGGGCTGGATAACGTCTCTCCACGTTTCCTGAGACAGGGTGACTACCTGAGGTATGGAAGGCAGCAAATGTAGTCTCAGTTTTTAAAAAAGGAAATAGACACGAGGCATTAAACTACAGACCAGTATCACTGACATGTATAGTCACAGAGAATATTATCAGGAGAAAAGTGGTGGAGCACCTAGAAAGGAATGAGCTTATCAATGACAACCAGCATGGTTTCAGGGACGAGAATTCCTTTGTCACAAACCTACTGAGTTCAATGACAGGGTGACAGCAGTAAGGTAAGGGAGAGGTGGGTAGATTGCCTTTTCTTGGACTGTAAGAAGGCGTTTGACAAAGTTCCACATAAGAGATTAGTGCAAAAGCTGGAGGACCAGCCAGGGATAACAGGGAAGGCACTGCAATGGTTCATGGAATACCTGTCGGGAAGACAGCGAGCCATGGTACGAGACGAGGTGTCAGAGTGGGCGCCTGTGACGAGTGGGGTTCCACAGAGGTCAGTCCTACGACCGGTGCTGTTTCTGATATATGTGAGCGACATGACGGAAGTAATAGACTTAGAAGTGTCCCTGTATGCAGATGATGTGAAGCTGATGAGATGAATTCAATCGGACGAGGACCAGGCAGAACTACAAAGGGATCTGGACAGTCTGCAGGCCTGGTCCAGAAACTGGCTCCTGAAGTTCAATCAAACCAAGTGTAAAATCATGAAGATTGTTTAAGGGCCAAGAAGACCGCAGACGGAGTACAGTCTAGGGGGCCAGTGACTATGAACCTCACTCAAGGAAAAGGTGAGTATAACTCCACGAGGACAGGAGAGATAAGGGGGATAACGACATATAAAATATTGAGGGAATCGACAAGGTGGACAGAGACAGGATGTTTCAGAGATGGAACACAGCAACAAGGGTTCACAGTTGGAAGTTGAAGAATCAGACGAATCACAGGAAAGTTAGGAAGTATTTCATCAGTCACGAAGCTGTCAGGAAGTGATGTAGTGGCATCAGGATCCATACATAGCTTTAAGAATAGGTATGATAAAGCTCATGGTGCAGGAAAAGTTAGATAGTAGCGGCCAGCGAAGAGGCGGGGCCAGGAACTGTGAATTGACCCCTGCAGCCACAAGTAGGTGAGTACAACTAGGTGAGTACACACAGGAGCTGTCACTCGACCCCTGCAACCAAAAACAGATGAGTACACCCACACACAGGCCCCATTCAGAGCTTTAATATCAGGAACAGTAAGGCACATGAGGCTGGAAATGAGTTGATTTGTCTATTAGCAAGATGAGAAACGGGGACAGGAGCAAACGGGACAACCGCAAATAAGTGAGAACATTCACATGTAAATATAGGCTACTGGCTCTTAGTTAATGGTAGGGCTACTTACTCACGAGTGCAAGAAAATGGCAGCTCTGAGGAACAGAAAACCTGAGTTGCAGATGGGAGTGCTGAAGACGATTTACACTATTTAGATGTTATAATCAATTGTATACAAAGCAAATTGGATGAGGAATAGGATAGAAAATTATATTCCCTTCATGTGAAAACTGTGTATTTTAACAAGCAAGGAGTTTGTTGAGAATGTGAAAAACCACTATCATAGCTGAATAAATGGCTTTTTTTTTGATTCACGAGATGATGATACATTGAGCAGATGAACCTTCATCAGACAAATAACGTTCTGTAAAGCTAACCTTCTGGACACACATCAAGAACCTGAGGTTTATCTCTCCCATCCTAGCTAGATACTCAAGAGAAAGATTACACCACAAGAACCAGAGAAATGGTAAACAAAAGAAAGATCAGTGTTGTGCACAAATGAGAATGGATTATTGAATAAAAGTGATGAGTTTATAAAACGGACAACAGAGATAAGCATGAACATCATAGCTAACACAGAAACGAAATTACGTGAAACGATAACTGATGCCGTATTCCCAGTAGGATCCCAGGTAATGAGGAAAGACAGAGAAAACAATGAGAAAGGATGACGTTGCTTGTTAGAAATATAAGGAGTCTTGAAGCGAGGACAGAACCTGAAAAGGAACCAACTGATTACTTTGCAGAGTACCATCAAAGGTAGATGACCCATAATAATGGTAGCAGTAATTAACAACCCTCCACCAAACAAAAGAACACCAATATGAAGAAAACGACATGACAGTGACACCAAAGTTATTAATCAAGGATGATTTCAACCAGAAAGAAACTGGTAGAACGGGGACCCACTTGGGGAACTGGAGAGATGGAGAGCTAAGATAATGAAAGTAGTTAGGAGAAAACTTGAGGAAAAAGGAGTCAACACAGCAAGATTGGATCTTGTATTTACCACAAGTATATCTGACATTGGAGAACTTCCTGCCTGAGCAACCGAGAAGTTATACAAAGTACCCTTGTTTCATCTGTTTGTGGGACAGTAAGACGATAGGAGATTAGACAAAAGTGGCATGGCCTGTAGATACAGCAAACATCATTAATGAGCCAATGGTTGACAGGGATAACATTCTGCCTCCACTACACATTAGATTAGGGGTAATGAAGCAATTCGTTAAGACTGGACAAAGATGTCAATAGTTTCAAATACATTTGTAGATCGTTCTCTGGATTAATTATGGAGAAAACTGAAAGCTGGAATCTTTGATGGTTCTCAAGTATATATGTTAATTTCATAAGAGTAAACGAGTAGTGTCCCTACCTAACTACTCGGGGTTGTTTTGACCATTATCGCCACGTACATTCCCGAGAGGGAACTACTGGTGCTTTCCTAGTGATCAGGGTAATCCAGTAGTGTCACTGTACTTCTCACTCTCCTTTCGCCCGTAGAAATGCTAATGGGTCATTATTCTTTTATGGACCACGAGAAGCTGTCTACGGAAGAAGGCAGCCTGTTTCTTGACACAAGCTCCTGGCTCCTCGTAGGTTGAATCTACGATACGGCTGTGTTTACTCTTCAACTAGCCTCAACATAGCTTGGTAGCTGTAATGGTAAAGCTGTCAGGTGAACTACCACCGTTCAACATCCAAGCTTTTTCATAATTCTATGTATCCTTATATATCTGAACGGAACTTTCAAGATCCCAGTTCTCACCTAGATCCCAGAAAGTTGTTATCCGTTGTTAACATTGGCCACCATAACTTACGTGTTTTTTTTTTCATTGTCTATTTTTTTTCAGTAAGGTTTAATTAGACGTCATATTTTTCTGTTTATTATTAAAATAAACTTATGCTTTTATCTTCAATATTTGCATCAGTTATTATTATTAATTAGAGTGATGTATTTTTCTATCATTTTGTCTTCATAAAAGAAGGAACTTGAAGAGATCTACTTGTTTTGGGTTCCATTACCAACAAAGCTCTTTAAGAAGAAAATTGTAATGTATTGCTTACTACCATCATTTAATTAAGGTAAAAATAAGCATGAGAGTAAGACACATGTGCAACATCTGGGTATCTTTATTGTAGACGTTTCGCCATCCAGTGGCTTTATCAATACAAATTCTAGGACATAACTTGAAGACAGTAGAACTATGTACAGAAGATGAGGTAATCAGTCCCTCTTCTGTACATAGTTCTACTGTCTTCAAGTTATGTCCTAGAATTTGTATTGATAAATCCACTGGATGGCGAAACGTCTACAATAAAGATACCCAGATGTTGCATATGTGTCTTACTCTCATCTTGTCGGTATTATATACCATTCGTACACAAAAATAAGCATATTGTATACAATGTGACCAATTTCATTTTGATGAATGTTATGAAGAAATTATAGCCAATATTTCTAACAAGTGTACATAACAAACATTTACTTGAGACTCCCTTTCCAAATCACAAAAAAAAAATTTATCTAGTAGCAAACACGCTGGCATTCGTGATGTCACAGAAAACCAGAACTAGACCAATATATGGCAACGGTGTTGTCGCCTAGAGAAGGAAATCCACTCGAGTGGAGGAGAGAAAACATGATAGTTTTTCCATCTTGGACAAACATAGCTGATAATGAACTGAGATCTCCATCCTCAAGAGAGAGTGAAAGAATGTTGAACATTTGAGGAACATCTATTGTCCTCATACGAACAGATAACTTCCGAAAATGGGTAGATGTTGGTATTTATAATTTTCATTTTGAGAATTTTTAGTATGCTTGAAAGGGTATCTTCAAGAATTTAAGAGAATATATTTCATTCCTGTTTTTATTTTGCGCGTAACTCGAGAACTCCTCATCCAACTGACTATATCATTAAACACTTGTGTATGGAAAAGAGGATGAAATTCTAGAAACCATTAGCATGTTATGTGTCCTATGGTTAAAGGGATTGAACTCGTTTCCAGCATCCTGGAATGGCTCAGATAACTTCAAAGTTACTCTGTTGTGGAATCTTCAAACATAGTTCCCAAAATTATGACGGCAGCGGAGAGGGAAATTCAAATGTATAAGCGGAGATTTAACGATTTTATCAGGAAAAAAACTGGAAAATTTATGTTCTGGTTAAATCAGATTATTACTTCTGAAAGGTTTCGAAATTTAATGGCTGATGCATCTTCGAGTCAGGACAGTATCTATTAAGTTTCATTTAAGTAAAAAAATATATGATATTTTTGCCATGACTGGAGAATGATTCGTCAGATTGTCTAAAAACTTTCTCTACTGACGCAGTTTCCACAACACGAGGCCAACGCTCTCATTAGGTGGCAAAAGCCCATATTTGCCAACTTTATTTAATAGATATTGGAATACATTTTGTTATTCAATAACTAACGAATGTTTCTTCTGATTGGCTTCAAAATAATGAGGATTCAGTCTATAATGAAGATGATAACCAATAAGTCTAATCCAAATACCTACAAATTTGGAGTTTTACTGAAATAGTTAAAAAATTTGGAATCGTTGGAATCAGGTCAATTACTTGAGAATGCCTTTTCTGATCAGCTTCAAACTTTTATACTATTTATGGGCTTTAATAAAGCACTCACTTTGACCTGAGTAAATTTAAATTTTCTTATTGTATTAAGCATATTTTCCCTTATAATAACTATTGAAGTTTTAATTGAAAAGTCATTCAACTCCAAAATGGAGATAAATCTTAATTAATAAGAATGTTTTCATAGCTGTATAGGTGTCAATTTTCTATTCTTTATTGCTAATGTTATCAAGTTTGGTTTTCAAAAAACAATCCAAATAAAACATTGTATACAGGATTATAGATAATTTTAAATAGAATAGAAATTAAAAAAAAGTCATACTGGAAAAATCCTCAACTTGAGTTTACTATATGAAGACATTTCTGACTCATTTCGAAACATTTTCGTTTGCTACATCACAAATTTTCTGCTTCGAGATTTCAACGCTTCTTTAATATATCTTGTGCAAGAATGACAGGACTGTTAGCATGCTTGGCCGCCCTGTCAACAGTGCAACAGTCCTGTCCCATATTTTTGTTTCTGTGTGAAGATTGGAGAAAGTCTTCTCTGAGCGGCCATTTTGTCACTTTTCTCTGAAATTGTATAGCATTATTTTACCTTATTACAGTATCCTGCCTCCTTGATGCTGGTGACTAGCTTCTGATCCAAGGAGTTGGACTTATCTTCCCCTTGCTTAAATCGAACTTGAATACCTCTCGCTCCACAGGCTCCTTATGATGCCAAAGGATTTGAAGGATTTAAAGTCAGTACCTGACGAGCCGGACTGTGGTTCGTACTTCAGTTTATGTGCGGCCAACAGTAACAGCCTGGTTGATCAGGTCCTGGCTCACCAAGAGGCCTGGTCACAGACTGGGCCGTGGGGGCGTTGACCCCCGAAATCCTCTCCAGGTATACTCCAGGTATCTATCTTCAATGGCTGACTCATCGTATGAAATGGATATCATTAATTTTTATTCTTTTTGTTATTATAATGGTGAGAGCTTCACCCGTAGGGATTATACTTCAGGGAACTGGAGTACACAACCAATACCCAAGAACAAGAGCCCCTCACCAGCATCAACGAACCTTGAAGAGTATAAAATGGATAGAATATTTTAAGCGTTAAGGGTGTTTAGGCAAAATAATTATTGGATTTTGTACAATAGCCGGAAAACGCATCTTCATGTCAGCTTTAAACGTTTTGTGCTGATGTGTTTTACTGAAGGGACACAATCTGTTTGATGTTAGGTTATCATGTGCCAATTTTATTAATGAATCTGTTTTTTTTGTGAAATAACTGGATAGTGTCTCGTCTTATCAGAAAAAATCACCGTGTTTGACAATCTGATTTTGCTGGGTTAATCAGTTTAATGTTGTGTCAATAATATCTGTGTACACTACTATAACGAACACAGGTAATGAATGGCCTGAGACCTGGTCGTAATGGGAATGTGGAGCAAACCAAACTCAACAGAATATAATGTACATTCGCCTCTACCAGACAATATACACAAGTATGTACACTATGTACAATATGTACAGATGGAATAATAAGTGTATACCACGGTGACAGATAATAAAACAGAAGACGGTAAGTGTGTACCGTTTTCAACCAGCCGTTAGACAAGTCTGTCAATTCGTTGACCGCAAGTGAATCACATTGCTTCAGCTTTGGTGGGCTTACCTGTGATTGGTCAACGAACCAATGTACTTATTTAACGACGGGTACCCTATTGATCGTTAAACCCTTAGCACTCGGTTCGCTGGTTTGGAGGCAGCCTATTTGGGAGTGTGACACACGCTGAATAAATTGTAACATTCTTTGCACGCTACAACTACGCTTACATAAAAAAAATTCTTAAAAACTGATCATTCTTATTGAAAAGTTTGGATTGATTTTAAATTGCATAGGTCCCAATTCGGCTTTATGGGTGAAATTTGAAAAAAAAAAAAAAATGAAATACTGCCGCGTATGACTGACTTCCAGCTTTCCATGTGAATAACGTGATAATGTAACCTCTGAAGGGCTTTAAGCTAAATGTTCTTGTGGAATTAATGATACTGTTCTCAGTGAAAGGTTTAAATTCACAATTTTTATTGGAGAAGTTTGGACATTAACTTTCAAATAATTATGATAATTATGATTCCCTATAAATCTTTAACATTAATATTAACTGCATTATCAACTAATACAGCAATCAGCGACCGAAATATATCTAGTTAATTTCTACTATTAATGTATTCATGCATATTGTTTATTTTTAATTTCAGTTATTAATATTTTTTTTTCTATTTTTCAGTATTTTTCATCCACGTTTAAAAATATTTTAAACTGTGTAATGGAAATGTGTCAGTAAATTAAGTTTAATAACGGAAAGAAGTTATTAAAGTTCTGGAATTTTTAGTTATTAGAGTAAAGTACTTTTTCAGTTTTCAAATTTTTATAGCTTTAAATTAGCAGTTTCATGTTTAATGTAACTGGAAATTATTCAAACTTTTATTTTCGTAATTGATTTCAGAATATGTATTCAAAAGATTTCTAAATAGAATCAGATATTTAATGTTTTTTTCTTTTTAGTTCATAAGTCTCACGTGGATGCCTGTAAATAGTAATTATTAATGACACTGACACTCTGCAATAAGCCTTCTCTTATGTATTGAATATGGTCGTCATCATTAAAAAAAAAATTATATCGATATAGGCCGAAAAATGGGTATCAGTATTGACATCTGCAAATATTTTGTATCGTCCCATCTCTACAATAAACGAATTGAATTCCCTAAATCTTTACTTTATATGAATCGACATATTCTGAAATGCGCAGAACGTGATGAAAACCCTCCATTACCTCCCCAGCTTAGTCCAGGGCATATGCATGGTCTTCTAAATGACTCGTTAAGCCAACGTATCAGTTAGGCCCATCAAGTCAGGCATTGGAAGTGCTTTTCTCTGGTTAAGTGGAACTCTTGCGAAATATTTGTCAAAGTTGAGGGTAACGAGATGCAAGGAACGTTTGTAACATTTAACAAAGTTAAACACATGAACATGAGAAACAAGAAAAAGGCATGCGTGCAGTTTCTCTGCTTGTATGTGCACCCATGAACCAGGTTACTCAATTTCGTTATTGGAAAGTCAACGACGACTACGATCACCAAATGCATGCCAGTGATTCTGCTGTTGTCAATGAACTCTGTAGGAATTATATCCATTTATCTTGGGGTAACTCACTATTAATTCAGAGTTTCGGCATTCTAGCTGGAGCATCTGAAAGCCGAGAAATTCATGCCATTTATTCGCAACAAATTAACGTAGCAACAACATGACTATGACAGCCTCCTCATAGTGCTGGAGAAGTTCAAGATCACTAACCTAGAGCAGAGACTGAACGAAGATGAGCCTATTATTAAATTTACACTGGAAGCGGAGTGTGATGACTGACTTCTCTTCCTTCATGTATTTCACTGAAGATTAATTTTGATGATAAACTGCTAGCCTTCAGGTGTATAGTAAACATCTCATTAGGACAATTTAACGCATTTCCACGCGCACTATGCTAGCAAGACGGTATACGGAGTTATCGAATTGTATCTGATGACCAGCAAGGCTTATAACCTTGTTACATTGCTCGCTGTTACCTCATATCTTGTGTGCTAGTGTATTAGTTAATCGTGTGATATATAAAACTAGCTACGGCAGTATACGTAAAATAGTGAACGTTAGCAAGGTATGACCTATAATCGCTGCACAAAGCTACAAGGTGAAATAAACCACACCTGAGTGGCAGTCCATGCTATACTTCAGGACAAGATCTCAACACACCAAACAACTCTCTCCAAACACATCTCAAAAACCGTCATCTTTACTGCATCATTTCTAGACATGAGATCACTACTCAAACGCTGCCCACACTACCAGCCCAAGATCTTGCTCTGAAAGGAAAGCGGTGTTGTACAGCAGTCATGGCGTCATCTGGTGAGGAAACTGCGAGTTATTCATGTACCCAACACCTCATCAAAACAGTGAAATCGCCTTACGAATTACAAAATTAAGAAAAAATTAAACGAAATGCTAATTCAGCTCACAGTGGCAATATTCAATTTTAACAATAATATTTATAGACCCCATACTGTAAAACAAATTTTCTTAATGAGGAGTGAAACTACATTAATTTGATTTTCTGTAAACTACACGCCCCCCCCCCCCTCTCTCTCTCTCTCTCTCTCTCTCTCTCTCTCTCTCTCTCTCTCTCTCTCTCTCTCTCTCTCTCTTTTAATTTATTGCTACAGACGTTACGGTCTTCAAATCATCAGCACCATGAAACTTTGCAAATTCCTGGAGAAATTTATCTTGCTGCCCAATAGTAATGTGGTTAATAATATATGTACTTACCAACCAATTTCAATCTCAAAGAAGCTACCACCATCATCACTTACATTAGGAACATGACTAACAAAAAGCCCGTAAGTAAAGATAAAATCATACCATGTGAAGATGTGTAAGAAAATACAGGTGGAAGAAATGGTCTAGGTCTTGCTCACTCATTGTGTTAGTTAAAAAAAATGCACTAAATCACGTATGCATGTTGATCTGCTAACATATGTATCTTTTCTTATGTTAATATATATAGGTGGGTTGGGGATGTTACATATCTCACTTGTCTATCTCTAATGTTTTGCAGGCATGTATTCTCACTTGGGCATTAAAATTAAAGGGCTACAATGCTTTTTATCATCTTCTTCCTCTCTATCCCGTACATTTTTAAAAAAAATTCCTCTCCCTTCCTTAGCTCTCTTTCCCTCTCCTTGTAATGTGTTATGATCATTGCAGATTTGCATTTGTGGATCTGGATATCAGTATCAACATGCTTGTCGTGCTGACGAAGTTAATATTGTCTGTGCTCTCCACAGAACCTGAAACAACAACTTAATGAAACGAAATAATGCCATACTAATAATGGCAAAGTATTGCTGATGCGTCATTGCCTGGACTCGACGATCATTTGTGTTGGAAACACAGTTGTGCAGAACACGAGGGAATTTAGCATCACCAGAGTTTTAACTAATTGGATTTTGGACCCTCTAGATCCACCCGACAGGTGATGTCAGTTACCATTTGAAGCACAACACTCCAACACTATACTTTAGGTCCATTCTACTATACCTTTACAATTTTTTTTTTATATTTATGTCTTATTTAGTAAGGCCCCTTGAGGAAGAAACGTTTCCTAAATAAAGGTATCTAACGTTGTATACGTTTCTCTCTAATATAATGTTTATAAAAAATACAATTACATCTATTACTACTGGAACTGCTGCTAATACTACAAATAGCATTACTTTTGCAACAATTACTAATACTTCTACCACTACTACTGCTATTATTACTACAGCTACTTCTATTATATATGCAGCTACTACTACTACTACTACTACTACACATGCAGCTGTTACAACTATATTTGCAACTACTGTTACTACTACTACTACTAGTGCTACACCTGCAGCTAATACTACTGCTATAATTACAATGAAACAGTTATTCTTGACATTACAGTTAGGACGGCTCCCACAGCTAATGCTGCTGTTACTACTACTACTACTATTACCACAAAAGCCACTGCTACTACTACTGCTACTCACTACTACTACTACTAGTAATATACAATTACTATTATATCCTTTAGTGCTCCTACTATTCTGAATTAAAGTAAAGAGGAGCTTAGCAAACCTTTGGGAAGTCTTTTCAACACATCACTACAAACTGGCATAGTGTTAGACAAGTGGAAAATGCCAAATGTAATACTACCTATTTACAAGGCAGGTGACAGGTCCTTAGCTTCGAACTATATACCAATAAGCCTTACCTTCATAGTGGGAAAACTTATGGAATCAATAATTACCGAGACAATTCGTAGCCATTTTGAAAGGCATAAATTGATTAATGAACCTCTTCACGGCTTTATTAAGGGGCGTTCCTGTCTTACGAATTTACTAACTTTTTTCACCAAGGTAGATCATGGTAATGAATATGATATTGTGTATATGGACTTCATAAGGCTTTTGATAGAGTTCCGCATCAGAGGCTAGCGAGGAAAATTAAGGCACACGGAACAGGAGGAGAATTTTTATTTTTCCTGGGTTGAGGCGTGGTTGACTGATAAGCAGCAGAGAGCTTGTATCAATGGGGAGAAATCAGAGTGGGGGCACGTCACGAGTGGTGTTCCACAGGGGTCAGTGTTGGGCCTTTTGTTCGTAATTTATATAAGCGGCATTGATGATGGAATAAATAGTGACATCAGCAAGTTTTCTGATGCTACCAAAATAGGCCGCCGAATTCATTCTAATGAGGACATTAGAGCACTCTAGGAAGATCTGAATAGACTGATGCAATGGTCGGAGAAATGGAAGATGCAGTTTAATATAGAGAAATGCAAAGTTCTATACATTGGACAAGAAAATAACCATGCCACATATAAACTAAATAATGTAGATCTTAATATTACTGATTAGAAAAAAAAAGGATTTTGGAGTTCTGGTTAGCAGTAATCTAAAACCAAGAAAACAGTGCATAAGTGTTAGCAATAAACAGAATCCTTGGCTTCATATCAAGGAGCATAAATAATAGGAGTCCTCAGGTTGTTCTTCAACTCTATATATCTTTGGTTAGGCCTCATTTGGATTATGATGCATAGTTCTGCATAGTTCCTCTGTACGTTCTGGAAAACGTATAGAGGATGACAAAGTTGATGCCATGTATTAGAAATCTTCCCTATGACGATAGACTGAGTTCCCTTAATCTGCACTCTCTAGAAAGGCGTAGAATTAGGGGTGATAGAATTGTGGTATATAAATGGAAAGCAGGAATAAATAAATGGAATATAAATAGTATGCTAAAAACATTTTGGCAAGACAGGAGTCGCAGCAATGGATTTAAGTTGGAAAAAATCAGATTCAGGAAGGATATAGGAAAACACTAGTTTGGTAAAAGAGTTGTGGATGATTGGAAGAAACTCCCTAGTACTGTTAGAGAGGCTAAAACGTGGTGTAGTTATAATAGATTAGATAAATACATGAATGGGTGTGGGTGGGTGCGAGGTGGACCTGACTAGCTTGTGCTAATAAGTCTGATGCCGTGCCCCTTCTTTAAGTGGATGTGACCTGCCCTGACTAGGTGGGTTATTGGTTTTAGCCAGGAGGTGACTTGGACATGCCTCGCATGGACCAGTAGGCCTGCTGCAGTGTTCTTTCTTATGTTCTAATGAATTATGTTGACAAAACTATTACTGTTATATCAATTTCTTTTACTATTGCTACTGTTTCTGTTACTATTGCTATTGTGGAAAATACTGTATATATTTTCCAGAAATTCAGTATTTATATGTACTTAGATGGCCATACTGTATTTAAAAGAATTATATTATGGAAAGTGGGAAACTGGACCTGCGTCTGCGCAGAGGGGACTCACCATCTTGGTTTTGAATTGGATACAACGTTAATGTAATGGGAAGAATTTTTCGTGCTCTTGAGGTTAAAATTGGATTGACACCTCTCAAATAGGAGGCGAAATTGTTGGATGTGCATTCCTGCATAACTTGAGATATCAGACGACTGGACAAGACAGCTCCAGGAACCTCAGATAAGCTCTCTAGATTTGTGTATAATTCTGGCAAGTGTTTTCATAAATTTAGTTAGTGAGGTTTTTCTGAGTATGATACAACTTAATATCCAGTCAAATTGGTGAGTGATATTAAGATATATTTTCCTTCTGTTATGTAAATGTGAATTTATATATAATCATTTTTTAATATACAGTCCACAAATTTATATATTTACCAGTATTCCTGGTGTATGTATATTTCATTTAATTAATAGGTCCAGAGCAACTTGTGGTTATGACAGTGGTAGGTATCGAAGGGGGACATTTTTTGCGACCTAGGTGTCCCAAATTCCTACTTGTCTATGTAACATTGATAAATAATAATTATCTTTATCATTTACTGTTATGTACATAATTAGTTACATTCAGATAAATGCAATTTTCCACAGCTATTATTACTACTACTACTATTACTGTTACTGCTACTAACACTAGTACTAATACTGTTGTTACAACTAGTCCTACTGCAACTAGTTCTACTATTACAACTACTACTACAAAACTACTATTGTTACTGCGTCTACTACTACTGCTGCTACGAGAGAGAGAGAGAGAGAGAGAGAGAGAGAGAGAGAGAGAGAGAGAGAGAGAGAGAGAGAGAGAGCCACGTTGTAAATCTTGTAAACAAGCTTACAGTACTTAGAAGTATCCCGAATCTGCTCGACAGTAGCGGTTGCTAGATTCTGTAGGAGGCTCATTTACGCTCACACCTTATATATGCTCTGCTTTCTTGGATTGCCTGTCCCCGTCTCATCTTCGATTTCTTGACAGAACAGAGCAAGACGACTCATCTCTTATCAGGACCCAGCCTGGATAGATCCAGGTTGAGCCCTGACGAGAGAACGTCACTTCATCTGAGGTCATTTTTCCTAGGATGACTTGAATCTAGAACATGGTCTCACAAATTAATGACATCAACAAAATAAAGCCAGTTGACCAATTGAAATCGCTGGTCCACAGATGGCTCCAACTTCATCCTGTTCCTTATTTGTATGTCTACTAACAATTAAAGATTGTCAAATTAACTGATACTGGTAACAGCTCTTAGCTTGTAAATGAAGGTAGGAACTCTCAACCTAACACTGTTACAACCCTTCACCAAATTAAAGAGAGAGAGAGACAGAGAGAGAGATAGAAAGATAGAGACTGTGGGGGTAGATCTTTTGAACGTCACTGTCTGCTTATCAGTCTTTTCTAGGAAAACTAGTAAGCTTTTCTAGTCTCTCTCCCATTATTTTCCTTCTTCTTTTAATCTTTCTTATTTAATCCTAACCTCTCTCTCTCTCTCTCTCTCTCTCTCTCTCTCTCTCTCTCTCTCTCTCTTGCACAGGGTTTCTAACTTTACTGACAAGCTATTTACAAGTTAAGGATTCCTAACTTTATTGACAAGCTAAGAGCTGATACCTACATCAGCTCATTTGAAAGAATTTTTATTGTTATGAAATATACAATTATTTTTATTATGAAACATACAAGTAAGGAACAGGATGAAGTTGGAGCCATCTGTAGGTCAGCACTTTCATTTGATCAACTGACTTTTTCTCGTTGATATCATTATGCTGTACTAATGTGTTCCAGACTCGAGTCATCCTGGGGATAAATGATCTCAGATGAAGTGATGTTCTTTAGAAGTGTACAGCCAGAGTGTAGATGCTGTTTGCTGAATGACCTCTTGTACAGAAGCTGCCTTGTACATAACTATTTTTCAGCCAACATTTTTCCGATGTTCAAATGTCTGCCGAAATGAGAGATCTATCCCTGTTTGGTCCAGGGAACGTTAAGTTGTTTTGACGTGTTTTGTATTCTGTCCGGAAGTCCTTCATGAGACAATAGGTCGGATATGGGGAACAAAGATCGAGCAGTCCAAAAAAGTGGAACATACTGAAAATATCAGCCCAATTTTGCCTTGTGCAGAGTACTGTAGTCTCTACTATGCAGCAAATACAAGATACGCCTCAGAGTTGTTAGATTCTTGGTTGCCTTCACTGTAAAGTTGACTACGTGGTTCTTCATAAACAGTTTAAAATAAGATATCCACCTGATCTTCGTATCGCAACTCTCTCTCCCATTCCTACTTACCACTTCTCCAGTATTGCCATTATGGTACCTTGATACTATCATCATGTGTTTTCCGAGAAGTAATAGAGTCAATCATCGCTTTCCGCAGTATGATATAGCTGCAAGCTGGTGAATGATATATCTGAGAGTAGCTGGCATTTCGTCTAATGGATAAATAAATCTTAGAGTACAGTCCTCTGCATAGGTTCGGGATGAAGTAGGTCAGTGAGGAAGACATTCCATAGCACTGTCTCAAGTACTCTTCTCTGTGGAACACTGACATAAAATGTCTTGTTAATTCTGTCCCATTGAAAACTACTCTTTACAGACCTACCCTGAAAATAGTCAATAAGAAAGTGTCTTACAGGCTGGAGATCACCTGAGAATTACTTCTATTGCCTTTCCTGTTATTTTAAGAAGGATTCGACTAAAAAAAAAAGCCTACTGAGAAGGCGAACTGTTTCGCCTGTTTGAACCTTCGTTTTTTCATCATTGAAAATATACAGCTATTCAAACAAAGCTATTCTCTGTTGTTGCAGAAAAATCAATAAAACCAATATTTTATAGGTTTAAAAAACCAAATTTTCCATTACATAGTCTAAAATATATTAAATCATCCTTTTAACTAAAAGACTCAGCATTTAATGTATGATGCCATTTACAAGAAATATCTTAAGGAATCGCACTGATAATATTGCATAAGAAACTTTTAAGCAAAAATAGGTAAGCTGGTACCTGTAGAGTCCAATATCTATGTGACGCTTTTTCATTAGGAAAATTTACCACCTTTGAGAATTTAAAGCCAACCAGGAGAGACGTTCACAACTTATTACACGGAAATCGTTACAATATTTTCATTCATAAAATTGGGAGACTATTGCTTACACTAATAAAATACGACACAGCCCATAAACAAGTTTGACTGCAATGAGATACAGCTCTAGGTCCTATTGATGGTCTTGATCTACAGTTCACCTGCATTATGAGGGTTAAACATCAGTTGTAGGCTTCTAGATTTAGATTTCGTCCAAGGATTATGTTACAGCTAATATTCTTTTCTGGGGGAACTACGTCGGAATTTATTTTCTTCTTGTGGGTTTAAAGGCGCACCTGAGGTTTTGAGAGTATTAATAACTCTGGCATTTCATCATTCAGCGTCCGAAATGTGTATTTTTTTCATGTTTCTGCATTTTTTCCAACTTTCAATGGGTACTTACAATAACTTAAAAGACTCGATGGTCTGGAGAGTTGAGATTCTGACCGTGATATGGTTTGGTTTAAAAAAACTCTTATAATGAAGCCGATTATAAGTTTTTTTTAAACCAAACCATACCACGGTCAGAGAGTCTCAACACTCCAGACCATCGAGTTTTTAAAGTTATTGTAAGTACCAATTGAAAGTCGGAAAAAATTCAGAAACATGAAAAAAATACACATTTCGGACGCTGAATGATATGCGAGAGTTATTAATACTCTCAAAACCTCAGGTGCGCCTTTAAACCCACAAGAGGAAAATAAATTCCGACGTAGTTCCCCCAGAAAAGAATATTAGCTATAACATAATCCTTGGACGAAATCTAAATCTAGAAGCCTACAACTGATGTTTAACCCTCATAATGCAGGTGAACTGTAGATCAAGACCGTCAATAGGACCTAGAGCTGTATCTCATTGCAGTCAAACACTGTTAAAATAATCTACATTGCAGTCAAACACTGTTAAAATAATCTACATTGCAGTCAAACACTGTTAAAATAATCTACATTGCAGTCAAACACTGTTAAAATAATCTACATTGCAGTCAAACACTGTTAAAATAATCTACATTGCAGTCAAACACTGTTAAAATAATCTACATTGCAGTCAAACACTGTTAAAATAATCTACATTGCAGTCAAACACTGTTAAAATAATCTACATTGCAGTCAAACACTGTTAAAATAATCTACATTGCAGTCAAACACTGTTAAAATAATCTACATTGCAGTCAAACACTGTTAAAATAATCTACATTGCAGTCAAACACTGTTAAAATAATCTACATTGCAGTCAAACACTGTTAAAATAATCTACATTGGAAAAAATCAGCCGAAACTACTGTGATGTTGATAGTATTTTGCAGTTAATTAGAGGGACAGAAAAACAAAATGAGACAGAGAGAATGATTTTTAATGTTGTAGATTTTTTTCTCGTCATTTAAACAAGAAGGTCGATCTTTTCGTGCGTCGAGAATATCCAAATTTTATTTTAAGTCCAGCCTAATCTACCTCAATGCCTGCACAAGATGTTGCACAGAGAGTTTGATGCATGAGTTGAAATTTGCTCGTTAACTAGCAAACCATACTCCCGGCCGGGATTGAACCCGCGGTCATAGAGTCTCAAAACTCCAGCCCGTCGCGTTAGCCACTAGACCAGCTAGCCACAATAAGATTCATCCAACTAGGTATATTTCTACACCATAGGAAGGTTAGCACAGGCACCACTGTGACCACAAATGCAAGTTTTTACAGACGAATCTCCAGCTAGCGTGGCCGTGACGAACTCTAGCTCAAGTCCCTTCACTGCCGTCAACATGACTCTTGAGTCATGTTAACTAGCAAATTTGTACTTATGCATTCTTATTTAAAAAACAGCGTCCTTTCAAGAAGATACATCAGCTATTAAAGACAGAAGAAAGTCAGTAGGAGACATACACACGTTATTTCCTTTCGTTGAGAAAAATACCAATTTTAATAAAATTAGGAACTAAAGCACCTACAGTAGACACTTCAAAAGAATCCGAGCTTTTCTCTGAGTAGGATATACCTACGTTGAAAAAGTCTGACGCTATTCAGATGAGGCATTCTAAATTATTACACGCCAACACTAACAGTCTGATTGATCAGGGTTAATTTTCCCTCAGGGATGGCCTGTATGTTGACCATAATAAAAGACACCCAATTTCAGTTATAAGGAATTATTATTATAATCAAGGGGGAAGCGCTAAACCCAGAGGATTATACAGCGCCTGGGGGGGATGTGGAAGGCATTCAGGCTTAATTCGGGGAACTGGAGCACGGATCCAATTCCCTAAATCAAGAGCCCCTCACCAACATCAAGGAACCTTCCTTGAGGGGTCAGTTATAAAGAAGACAAGACTAAACAATAGTAATTAAAGTTCATTAGACTGAGGAGATTAATTACTAAGTATTTTATTACAGTAATATATTTAATTATTTCTTAAGGCAAGTTAAATATATTTAAGTAATAAAGTGGCTCTTCTTTACTCAGGAAATGTAAATGAATATATATGTCGTGCTGAATAGGTAAAACTTGCGATTTTGGCTTAAATAGCAACGCTATTCTTGCCGAATAAGGCAAGCGAAAATTTATGTATGCAATAGTTTCGCAAAAATCATCCTGAATCTAACAAAAAAAAAATATAAATGTCAAAAGTTCGAGAGTTATACCTCTCACTACAACATGAGAATCAACACCTTTCTAAATCAGCGATATGAACTGAAACTCAGGAGAGAATTCAATAGTTCAAGATCTCAGAGAATGTAACTGGTTTGCTAGCAGCATAACTCAGCATCAATCTTAATGAAGAAACTCAAAATGATGAAACAAGGACTGAAGGACTTAAACCATACCCCCGGCCGGGATTGAACCCGCGGTCATAGAGTCTCAAAACTCCAGGGGGTATGGTTTATTTGCAATCGTGTCATTACGATTTCTTGAGTCGTACTGAAGGACTTGACCGGCTTTATTGAAGTTATACTTGGTATTCCCAACAACAACAACAACTCGTCACAAACATCTGAATCCTTTTCCGAATCATAAAAAACAGCATTGAAAACCAAACACGTTAGGATTTGTGTTATTATAAAAATAAAAACAGAGCTAGACTAATATATGGCACTACCGTTGCTGCCTTAATAAGAAGGAAATCTATTAGATTGGTGGGGAGAAAGTGTGACAGTTCTTCCATCCTGGGCAAACCCAGCCAGTAAATACCTGAGTTCACCATCCTCAGGAGAATAACAAAGTATGTTCATAAGACACATAGGCAACTATTAGGCAACTTTATTCCGAAACGTTTCGCTTACATAGTAGGCTTCTTCAGTCGAGTACGGAAAGTAGGCGGGAGCAGTAGAAACGCTCTTCAGAAAGTTGAGTACAGAAAGTAGGCTCCCGCCTACTTTCTGTATTCGACTAAAGAAGCCTACTATGTAGGCGAAACGTTTCGGAATAAAGTTGCCTAAATGTTGCCTATGTGTCTTATCCACCAACCTATCGGTATTATATACCATTTGATAATCACAAAGTATGTTCAGCACTGGAGGAACATCTTTCCTCATAGAAACACATTTACTTCCAGAAATGGGTAGATGTTGTCATTCCTCTACTTCAGTTTAAGGGTTTTAAGTATCTCCGAAAGGTTACCTTTTAGAGGTGGCCTTAATTTTTTTTTCTTTCTCCTTTTCGATTTTATTTTGCGTATAACTTGAAGACGCCTCATCGAATTCGCTTCAAAGTTCTAGCAATTTTTGTACCGGAACGAGGTTCAAATATCTCCAAAATTCTCAGTGATATATCTCCATGCTTTCAAAAAGTTCTAAGATGATGGTGAAGAGTGAAATTCAGATGTGTAGATGCACAATTGACGATTTTATGAGTTAAATAGAGTCAGTTTTCTTTTTTCAATTAAATCACGTTGAATCAATTTCAGTTTACATCTTCTGAACGCCTTCAGAATTAAATGGCTGCTACATCTCAGGGCCAGTATAGTACATTTTAGGTTTCATTTGCATGCTGGCAAATTTGTTGATTTAGTAAAATAGTAAAGAAGAAAATACAGTGGACCCCCGGTTAACGATACTTTTTCACTCCAGAAGTATGTTCAGGTGCCAGTACTGACCGAATTTGTTCCCATAAGAAATATTGTGAAGTAGATTAGTCCATTTCAGACCCTCAAACATACACATACAAACGCACTTACATAAATACACTTACATAATTGGTCACATTCGGAGGTAATCGTTATGCGAGGGTCCACTGTAAAGCACAGACTCGTAGGAAACTCTGCCATAACTGGAGAATGATTCAACAGATCGGCTTCACATTTTCACCAATGGTGTGGTTTTTCCCGAACACAAAGTTCACTCTGTCATTGCGAAGCATGAGTTCCAATTTGCCAATTTTAGTGAATAAATGTTGATATTCATAGTTTTTTATTCAGCAACTTACTCATGTTGCTTCTCATTGGCTTCAAAATATTGATGACGATTCATTTTCTAATTAGGATAATAGAAGACGTGCAAATTGGAACTTTTATTGCAAACGTTAAAAAATTGGAGCTGTCAGAATCAGATCAATTACTCAAGAATGCCTTTTATGATCGGCTTCAAACTTTTACCATTCATGTGTAAATTTCAACTTGGCTTCAAAACGTAGATGGTGAAATATTTTAAGAAGTACTTTTTTGTATTTAATTTCGAGCAATGTTGGTTTCAATTTTTTTTTTTTTGGGGGGGGGGGTGGAGGCAATGTTATAAGTGCCACATTAATACCATAAGTGCCATATTAATATTAAAAGTGCCACATTAATACCATAAGTGCCATATTAATATTAAAAGTGCCACATTAATACCATAAGTTCCATATTAATGTCAAAATTGCCACATTAATATCAAAAGTGCCATATTAATGTCATAAGTGCCATATTAATATCAAAAGTGCCATATTAATACCATAAGTGCCATATTAATATCAAAAGTGCCATATTAATACCATAAGTGCCATATTAATATCAAAAGTGCCATATTAATACCATAAGTGCCATATTAATATCAAAAGTGCCACATTAATATCATAAGTGCCATATTAATATCAAAAGTGCCATATTAATACCATAAGTGCCATATTAATATCAAAAGTGCCACAGTAATGCCATAAGTGCCATATTAATATCAAAAGTGCCACATTAATACCATAAATGCCATATTAATATCAAAAGTGCCACATTAATACCATAAATGCCATATTAATATCAAAAGTGCCACATTAATACCATAAGTGCCATTTTGCAATTTTTCATTTTCTTGGATTTTTTCTCTAACTTATTCTTTATAAAGATCCTGGAAACTTTCTTCATTTGTCATCACCAGAACGTTTTTGCCGAGCGTAAATCTGCACCGAACTACTGCAATAAACTTTGACTGTCAAACATTTTACTTCCCTGAAACAAGTTCTATAGATCAACCTGAGATTAAAATGTGGTAGAAATTAGAATGGACTGTAAACAAAATATTGAATATTTAAGAATAGTAGCTGCAGTAATACCAACCCATTTATTATTATTGTATAATTATTATTATTATTATTATTATTATTATTATTATTATTATTACTGTTACCATATTCTCAAGGAAGCGCTAAACCCATAAGGATCATACAGCACCTGTGAAGTGGAAGGCAGTCAGTAATTATAGGAAGAAGACGGTAGCTTCAAATCCTAAGGCTGAGAGAGACCTTCACCAACATCAAAGCATCTCCTTCGCTCCCTTGATTTTTTGATGGTGAAATGTCTGGGAATAATAATGTTGAAGACTCGTGATGAGATGCCCGATGCTGCAGGGTCTGGAGATAATGTGTAAGACTAGTGATGAGAGGCATGATTCTGGAATGTCTCAAGACACAATGAAACACTCATCATGAGAGGTATGATGCTGGAATGTCTCAGGACACAATGAAACACTCATCATGACAGGTATGATGCTGGAATGTCTCAGGACATAATGAAACACTCATCATGAGAGGTATGATGCTGGAATGTCTCAGGACACAATGAAACACTCATCATGAGAGGTATGATGCTGGAATGTCTCAGGACACAATGAAACACTCATCATGAAAGGGCATGATTCTGGAATGTCTCAGGACACAATGAAATACTCATCATGAGAGGCATGATGCTGTGGATGAGTGGTTCAGAGAATCGACAAGTTGATAAATTAGACACATGTGCAACGCTTGGGTATCTTTAATGAGGAAACGTTTCGCCACACAGTGGCTTCATCAGTCCATACAAAGGAGAATGTTGAAGAACAGGAGGAGTTTGAGGTAATCAGTCCCTCTGCATTGAGTCGATGTAATCAGTCCATCAATCTTGAAAAGAATACAGCCTATGTGCGAAGTGGCTTATATACTGTAGGCAGGAGAGGTGCAGCAGTCGTAGGTGGTATCACATTTGGCAAATGTGGAAGTCATGCCCACGGGACATGATGGACTGATTACATCGACTCAAGGCTGAGGAACTGATTACCTCAAACTCCTCCTGTTCTTCAACATTCTCCTTAGTATGGACTGATGAAGCTACTGTGTGGCGAAACGTTTCCTCATTGTAGATACCCAAGTGTTGCTCATGTGTGTAATTTATCAGGCATGATGCTGAAATGTTTCAGGACACAATGAAACAATCAACATGAAAGGCATGAATGCTGGAATGTCTCAGGGCACAATGAAATACTCATCGTGAGAGACATGATGCTGGAAGGTCTCAGAACACAATGAAACACTCAACATTAGATGCATGATGGTACAATGTCTGTTGATAATGTGCAAGACTCCTAAAGAGTGCCTTGATGCTGGGAGATCTAAAAAAAACATTGAAGATTCCTGATGAAATTCTTAATTTCAGAAGCTCTGAAGATAATATGAAACTGCCAAGTCATCCTACAAAGTAACTCGTGTACGAGTATTAAGACATTTCTTGAAAACTACATTTCGTCCACCAGGGGCGATGGAATACAGAAGCTATGACCTGGTTTCTTTTTATCTCGTGAAGAATTAAGATGGAAGATACAACTTATAATCTTATACTTACATTCTGCATAAAACTAACTTGAAATTAAAATTCACTTCTGGAAAAGTTTATGGATGAGTAATATTTCCTTTTTAGTTTATAATGGTACGCTAGAGACCAGACCTCGGGTCTCCCAGCCATTAACATAGGAAATCCCTGGAAGAAACTTATTATAATGTTAATTCTCCCAGACTGTTCAATCACTTTGACTGGTCCTCCACAAGACCTACTGCTCCACTAGACCTGTTGCTTCACCAGACCTGTTGCTCCACTAGACCAGCTGCTCCACCAGACCTGCTGCTCCACTAGACCTGTTGCTTCACCAGACCTGCTGCTCCACTAGACCTGCTGCTTCACTAGATTTGCTGCTCCACCAGTCCTGCTGCTCCAGAAGTCCTGCTGCTTCAATAGACCTGCTGCTCCACCAGACCTGTGGCTCCATTAGACCTTCTGCTTCATCAGACCTGCTGTTTCACTAGACCTGCTGCTCCACCAGACCTGCGGCTTCACTAGACTTGCTGCTTCACTAGACCTGCTGCTCCACTAGACCTGCTGCTCCACTACACTTGCTGCTTCACTAGACCTGCTGCTTCACTAGACCTGCTGCTTCACTAGACCTGCTGCTCCACCAGACCTGCGTCTCCACTAGACCTTCTGCTCCACTAGACTTGCTGCTTCACAAGACCTGCGGCTCCACTAGACCTGAAATTAAGACACATGTGCAACATCTGGGTATCATTATTGTAGACGTTTCGACATCCAGTGGCTTTATCAATACAAATTCCAGGACATAACTTGAAGACAGGAGAACTATGTACAGAAGATGAGGTAATCATGTACATAACCTTCACGGCTACGACTACTACTACAACTAACCCATCTCTTTGGGAAGGACCTACTTCCACTGGGGAATCCCGCCTACCAGTGACAATACCCTCGTCTGCTACCCGTCCCATTTCCACCTGACGTTACTATATAAGCGTCAGGCGCCTTGCTTCTGCTTCAATCTCCACGACTACGGTTCTCTTCGCACCTACTCCTAGGTTGAGGGACTGATTACCTCATCTTCTGTACATAGTTCTACTGTCTTCAAGTTATGTCCTGGAATTTGTATTGATAAAGCCACTGGATGGCGAAACGTCTACAATAAAGATACCCAGATGTTGCACATGTGTCTTAATTTCATCTTGTCGGTATTATGTACCATTCTTGCACAACTCCCCTAGACCTGCTGCTCCACTAGACTTGCTGCTTCACTAGACCTGCAGCTTCACTAGACCTGCTGCTCACTAGACCTGCAGCTTCACTGGACCTGCTGCTCCAGCAGACCTGCTGTTCCACTAGACTTGCTGCTTCACTAGACCTGCAGCTTCACTAGACCTGCTGCTTCACTAGACCTGCAGCTTCACTAGACCTGCTGCTTCACTAGACCTGCAGCTTCACTGGACCTGCTGCTCCAGCAGACCTGCTGCTCCACTAGACTTGCTGCTTCACTAGACCTGCTGCTCCACTAGACCTGCTGCTCCACCAGACCTGCTGCTCCACTAGACTTGCTGCTTCACTAGACCTGCAGCTTCACTAGACCTGCTGCTTCACTAGACCTGCAGCTTCACTAGACCTGCTGCTTCACTAGACCTGCAGCTTCACTGGACCTGCTGCTCCAGCAGACCTGCTGCTCCACTAGACTTGCTGCTTCACTAGACCTGCTGCTCCACCAGACCTGTGGCTCCACTAGACCTGCTGCTCCACTAGACTTGCTGCTTCAGTAGACCTGCAGCTTCACTAGACCTGCAGCTTCACTAGACTTGCTGCTCCAGCAGACCTGCGGCTCCACTAGACCTGCGGTTCCACTAGACCTGCTGTTTCACTAGATCTGCTGCTTCACCTGACCTGCTGCTTCACCAGACCCGCTGTTCACCAGACCTGATGCTTCATTAGACCTGTGTTTCACTAGAACTGCTGCTTCACCTGACCTGCTGCTTCACCTGACATGCTGCTTCACCAGACGTGCTGCTTCACCAGACCTGCTGCTTCACTAGATCTGCTGCTTCAACAGACCTGCTGCTTCACCTGACCTGCTGCTTCAACAGACCTGTTGCTCCTCCTGACCTGCTGCTTCACCTGACCTGCTGCTTCACCTGACATGCTGCTTCACCAGACCTGCTGCTTCACATGACCTGCTGCTTCATTAGACCTGCTGTTTCACTAGATCTGCTGCTTCACCAGACCTGCTGCTTCACCAGACCTGATGCTTCACCAGACCTGATGCTTCATTAGACCTGCTGTTTCACTAGATCTGCTGCTTCACCAGACCTGATGCTTCACCAGACCTGATGCTTCACCAGACCTGATGCTTCATTAGACCTGTGCTTCACTAGACCTGCTCCACTAGATCTGCTGCTTCACTAGACCTGCTGCTCCACTAGACCTGCTGCTTCACTAGACCTGCTGCTTCACCAGACCTGATGCTTCACCAGACCTGCTGCTTCACCAGACCTGCTGCTTCACCAGACCTGATGCTTCATTAGACCTGTGCTTCACTAGACCTGCTGCTTCACCAGACCTGCTGCTCCACTAGACCTGCTGCTTCACTAGACCTGCTGCTTCACCAGACCTGATGCTTCACTAGACCTGCTGCTTCACCAGACCTGCTGCTCCACCGGACCTGCTGCTTCAACAGACCTGTTGCTTCATTAGACCTGCTGCTCCACCAGACCTGCTGCTTCAACAGACCTGCTGCTTCACTAGATCTGTTGCTTCACCAGACCTGCTGCTTCACAAGACCTGCTTCACCAGACCTGCTGCTTCACCAGACCTGCTGCTCCACCAGACCTGCTTCTTCAACAGACCTGTTCCTCGGCCAGACCTGCTGCTCCACCAGACCTGCTGTTTGACCTGACGTGCTGCTTCACTAGTCCTGTTGCTCCACCTGACCTGCTGCTTCACTAGACCTGATGCTTCACTAGACCTGCTGCTTCACTAGACCTGATGCTTCGCCAGACCTGATTCTCCTCCAGACCAGCTGCTTAACTAGACCTGATACTTCACAAGACCTGCTGCTTCACCAGAACTGCTGCTTCACTAGACCTGCTGCTTCACCAGACCTGCTGCTTCACTAGACCTTCTGCTTGACTAGACCTTCTGCTTCACCAGACTTGCTGCTTCACCTGACCTGCTGTTCCACCTGAAATGCTGCTTCACCAGACCTGCTGCTTCACCAGACCTGTGGCTTCACTAGACATGTTGCTCCACTAGACATGCTGCTTCATTAGATCTGCTGCTCCACTAGACATGCTGCTCCACCAGACCTGCTCCTTGACTAGACCTGATGCTCCACTAGACCTGCTGCTTCACCAGACCTGCTGGTAATGGTGACTGTGATGAGGGTGATAATAGTGGTGGTGGTTGTTATGAGGATTCCAATAGGGGTCGTCGTGCTGGTTGTGAAGATAGTGGTGGTACTGGTGGTTGTGACAAAGATTGTAATATACTTCGTATAAGTGGTTGTGATGGGGACTGTAGCAGTAGTGACTTTGATGAGGCTTGTAATAGTGGTGTGTGTGGTGAAGATTGTATTATTGTTAAATTTGGTGGGAATTGCAATAGTGGTGGATGAGGAGAGGATTGTAATTGTGGTGGTAGTTGTGTAGCATGTAAACAGTACGTTACAATTATTCGACATATCACACGCCCGTATAGGCATGCCCTTTCGACCAGCGAACCACCTGTTATGAATATAACAGGAAGGCCCATCTGTTGTGCTAGTAGCTTGGTTCAACCCTCCAGTCACGAGAAAGCCTGTCAAAGTTGTCAAGCAATGTCTGGGACTCGTGGAACAACATTGGCAATCTTACCTTCAAGTCTGCTCGTACAAGATTCTCACAGTATATCTTGTTTGGCAGTTGTCTTACTTTACATATTCTCTGTAAATATTTCAATCCAGCTAGCCAGTCAGATAGCCATCAAGGCAACCAATCTGCCAGTCATCCAAGTAACCAGCCGATCATAAACCTAGTTATATAAGCATTCAGCCAGCAATTTAGCAAACCACTCAGCCAGACACAGTGACAAATTTTCTCTTAGTTAGTCAGTGCATAGTTTTGATAATAATAATAATAAATAATAATCTCATAGCTAGTCAACCAACCAATCAGTTAACCAGCTAGAAAATCAATGAGCCTGACCAACTATCATCCAGGCAGCCAGCCAGCAAAGAATCAGCCATATATTCAGCTATTCAGACAAATATCCAGCTAGCCAGAAAAGTCAGCTAACCAGCCAATCAATCAGTTAGATAGTCTGCCACTAAACACGAAAGACAATCAACTTGCTTGGCTAACAACATCAATATATTCAGTGGGGTATTTACTTTTCTCAATCAGATAGAAGAGCAGCCGGAGAAGCAGTCAGCTAGACAGTCAGATAGGAAAGCAGTCACTCAGACTGACAAATAGCTAGCTAGACAGAAACGCCTTTAGCTAGACAGACAAGTAATCATCCAGGCACATTATCCGAAATTTAGTCAGACAAATCAGACAGAAAGGCGGTCAACTAGCCAGACAGACATGCAGTCAATGAGACAGATATATAAGCAGACAGATAAGCAGTCACACAGATGGCAGTCAGACATACAGTCAGTTGATCAGAAAGATTATGAGTTTACCAGATAGACACAATCGATCAGTCAGAATGAGAAGCATATGAATAACACACAAGCAGATAGAACAGGCAGACAAGCAATCAAATAAGACAGAAAAAAATGTTACGAGACAGATAAACATGCGGTCTGATAGGCAGGCAGAAGCAGTCCATGAGAGACAGTCAAATCGGAAAAGCCAACAGTCAATCAACCAGACATAAAAACCAACATAGGAGAAGTAGGCAAAATTGCCTAAGAGGAGCAGAAGTACTGCGTAAACCACTAGCCACAATCTTCAACAAGTCATTTAACACAGGGGATGCTACCAAAGGTGTTGATACAAGAAACTTTAGTTCCAGTGTTTATGAAAGGGTATGGGCGGTAACTACAGGCTGATGTCAGTGACGTGCTTTGTATGAAGGCTACGGTGATGTTTAGCAAGAGAAGAAAGGTGGAGCACCTGGAGAGGAGAAGATTCATGGAAAAGTTAGGTGGAATGGAGCACCTGGGGAGGAGCAGATTCATGGAAAAGTTAGGTGGAATGGAGCACCTGGAGAGGAGCAGATTCATGCACCTGAAGAGGAGAAGATTCATGGAAAAGTTAGGTGGAATGGAGCACCTGGGGAGGAGCAGATTCATGGAAAAGTTAGGTGGAATGGAGCACCTGGAGAGGAGCAGATTCATGGAAAAGTTAGGTGGAATGGAGCACCTGGAAAGGAGAAGATTCATGGAAAAGTTAGGTGGAATGGAGCACCTGAAGAGGAGCAGATTCATGGAAAAGTTATGTGGAATGGAGTACCTGAAGAGGATCCGATTCATAAACAACGACTAGATTCAAGAAGGTGACAAAAGTGAGGCAGAAAGAGAGGGAGAGAGAGAGAGAGAGAGAGAGAGAGAGAGAGAGAGAGAGAGAGAGAGAGAGAGAGAGAGAGAGAGAGAGAGAGAGAGAGAGAGAGGTAAGTGCATTGCATTTTTTCGGACTGTAAGACTGTACAGGAAATTTGGTCTAAATCTTGAGAAGTAGGCAAGAATAACAGGGAAGGCAATACAATGGATAACAGAAAAATTAAACAAGCGGGAAACAACGAATGGTTTATCATAAAGAGGTATCAGAGTGGACACATGTGAAGAGTGGGGTATAACAAGACTGAGACCGGTACTATTTACTCTGTACGTGAACAGCATGATGGATGATAAAAAATTAACATGATAAAAAAACTGATGAGAATATAAACAAGTGAAGAAGACGAGGAGAGGCTACAAATGGACCAGGCCAGGATGCAAGATTGGCCTCACAAGTGGTTGTAAGAATTTAAATACAACAAATGTAAAGTTTGAAGCCTGGAAACACGTAAATCAGACCACAAATCTAATACAGGAAAGCTGGGAAAAGCTGCCAACCTCACTCATGGAGAACATATCGCCTAAGGCCCACATCAAGCTAATAACTACCACAACAAATGAAAGTCTGATAATCTAAGAATAGCATTCAGGATCCTGAAGATGGAGTCAATCGGAATATATCAGACCCATACTGGAGTAAACAGAACCAGTACGGAACAATTAGAGAAAGTGCAAAGGCTAACAACGAAAATAATGCCTTAGGTAACTATAAGAGGAGGTTGAGTGAACTGAATCTGATGACAATAGACGACAGTATCAGGGTTGATATTATAACGACAAGCAAAATACTAAGTGGAATTGATGGGGTGGACAGGGACAGATTGTTCTAGAGAAGGGACAAAGAAATGAGAGAACGAATGGAAATTGAAAATCCACATGACTCGAAGGTATGTTGGAAAATATTCTGTTTTACAGAAGACAGGAAATGGGACAACCTGGACAGTTGAGTGGTATAAGCAGGAACTATACATTGCTTCAAGAAGAGAAACTAGAAAACCAGGAGAGGGTGTACCCAGGAGAGGCTGGAGCTGAGATTCAACCCTAGCAACCATATGTTGTGTACAGACAGACAGAAAGACGGATACAGAGAAAGAACAGAGAAGTAGTCAGCCAGACAGATAAGCAACCATAGAGACTGAAAAAAAACAGTCAGACAGAAATCAAGCAGCCAGACATACCGGCAGACCAGTCAGATATTCAGTTAGACAGTCAACTATATAGATTCACGCTGACACTCACACTCTTATGTTCTAAATTCATCATCCTAATTAGCAGCGATGATATCGTTTTCTGTTGTGTAGAGGTGAGTTTATTTGTGTGTGTGTGTGTACTCACCTAGTACTCACTTAGTTGAGGTTGCGGGGGTCGAGTCCGAGCTCCTGGCCCCGCCTCTTCACTGATCGCTACTAGGTCACTCTTCCTGAGCCGTGAGCTTTATCATACCTCTGCTTAAAGCTATGTATGGATCCTGCCTCCACTACATCGCTTCCCAAACTATTCCACTTACTGACTACTCTGTGACTGAAGAAATACTTCCTAACATCCCTGTGATTCATCTGTGTCTTCAGCTTCCAACTGTGTCCCCTTGTTACTGTGTCCAATCTCTGGAACATCCTGTCTTTGTCCACCTTGTCAATTCCTCTCAGTATTTTGTATGTCGTTATCATGTCTCCCCTGACCCTTCTGTCCTCCAGTGTCGTTAGTCCGATTTCCCTCAACCTTTCCTCGTACATTCCCCTGAGCTCTAGGACTAGCCTTGTTGCAAACCTTTGTACTTTCTCTAACTTCTTGACGTGCTTGACCAGGTGTGGGTTCCAGACTGGTGCTGCATACTCCAGTATGGGCCTAACATACACAGTGTACAGTGTCTTGAACGATTCCTTATTAAGGTATCGGAACGCTATTCTCAGGTTTTCCAGACGCCCGTATGCTGCAGCAGTTATTTGGTTGATGTGTGCCTCCGGTGACGTGCTCGGTGTTATGGTCACCCCAAGGTCTTTCTCCCTGAGTGAGGTCTGTAGTCTTTGTCCACCTAGCCTATACTCTGTCTGCGGCCTTCTTTGCCTCTCCCCAATCTTCATGACTTTGCATTTGGCTGGATTGAATTCGAGAAGCCAGTTACTGGACCACTTGTCCAGCCTGTCCAGGTCTCTTTGCAGTCCTGCCTCATCCTCGTCCGATTTAATTCTTCTCATCAACTTCACGTCATCTGCGAACAGGGACACATGTCGTTCACATATATCAAAAATAGCACTGGCCCTAGAACTGACCCCTGTGGGACCCCGCTCGTAACAGGCGCCCACTGTGATACCTCTTCACGTACCATGACTCGTTGCTGCCTCCCTGTCAGGTATTCCTTTATCCATTGCAGTGCCCTTCCCTTTTACATGCGCCTGATCCTCCAGCTTCTGCACTAATCTCTTGTGGGGAACTGTGTCAAAGGCCTTCCTGCAGTCTAGGAAAATGCAATCTACCCACCCCTCTCTCTCGTGTCTTACTTCTTTTACCTTGTCATAAAACTCCAGGAGATTTGTGATACAAGATTTGCCTTCCATGAACCCATGCTGGTTTTCATTTATAATCTTGTTCCTTTCCAGGTGTTCGACCACTCTCCTCCTGATAATCTTCTCCATGACTTTGCACACAATACATATCAGAGACACAGGTCCGTAGTTTAGTGCCTCATTTCTGTTTCCTTTCTTAAATATGGGGACTATATTAGCTGTCTTCTATTTCTCAGGTAGTTGCCCAGTTTCAAGGCATGTGTTGAAGATTGTGGTTAGAGGCACGCACAGCATCTCTGCTCCTTCTCTAAGGACCCATGGGGAGATGTTGTCCAGTCTCATCTCTTTGAGGTGTCAAGGTCACTTAAGAGCTTCTTCACCTCCTCCTCAGTTGTTCGTATGTCATCCAACGCTTGTTGGTATATTCCCTCTTGATGTTCCCTTCTGTGCTGTCTTCCCACAACCCTTCCTGTCTCTACTGTAAAAACTTCCTTAAATCTCCTGTTCAGCTCCTCACATACCTCCTGATTATTTCTTGTGAGTTCTCCACCTTCTGTCCTCAATCTGATCACATGGTCTTTGACTGTTGTCTTCCTCCTGATGTGGCTATACAACAGTTTCGGGTCAGTCTTGATTTTCGATGCTATGTCATTTTCATACTGTCGTTGGGCCTCCCTCCTTACCTGTGCGTACTCATTCCTGGCTCTGCCACTGATCTCCCTATTTTCATGTGTTCTCTGCCTTCTGTACTTTTTCCATTCTCTATTGCATTTTGTTTTTGCCTCCTTACACCGTCGGGTAAACCAGGGGCTCGTTCTGGTCTTCCCTTTGTTACTGTTGCCCTTGGGAATCAACATTTCCACTGCCTCCTTGCATTTTGTTGTCACGTATTCCTTCATTTCGTTTACTGGCTTTCCTGCCAGTTCTCTGTTCCATGGAACTTCCTGCAGGAAGTTCCTCAACCCTATGTAGTCCCCTCTTTTATAGTCAGGCTTTTCCCATTCAAGTCCTGTTATTCTCTCCACTTGCAACTCTACTATGTTTTCAAAGCACAGAACCACGTGGTCGCTAGCTCCTAGGGGACTCTCATATGTGATGTCCTCAATGTCTGAACTGCCCAGAGTGAACACAAGGTCCAATCTTGCTGGTTCATCCTCCCCTCTCACTCTGGCAGTGTCCTTAACATGTTGGTGCATGAGGTTTTCCAGCACCACGTCCAACATCTTGGCTCTCCATGTTTCGGGACCCCCATGTGGCTCCAGGTTTTCCCAGTCAATCTCCCTGTGGTTGAAATCCCCCATAACCAGCAACTTTGCTGGAGTGAGCTCTTCTTGCCACCTCAGCAAGTGTGTCCACCATTGCTCTGTTGCTCTCTTCATATTCCTCTCTTGGCCTCCTGCAGTTCTGTGGTGGATTATACATCACTGCAATGACCACCTTGTGCTCCCCAGACTGAAGTGTACCTACTATGTAGTCTCCTTCTCCCGTCTCGTCTATGCCTCCCATTTTCTCGAATTTCCATCTGTTTTTTACGAGCAGAGCAACCCCACCTCCACCCCTGTCCCTTCTATCTTTCCTCATGATCTGGTATCCTGGTGGGAAGATTGCATCGGTTATTGTCTCCGTGAGTTTTGTTTCTGTAACTGCTATGATGTCTGGGGACTTCTCATTGATTCTTTCTTGCCATTCCTCATGTTTATTCGTTAATCCATCTGCATTTGTGTACCAAACCTTCAACTTCTGTTCTAATACTGTAACTGTGGTGTGGGGGGTGGAAACAGAGGGATCGGTGTGTGATGGTTGGTTTGGATTGTTCAGTTGCCTTGGGGGTGTCGTGGCTGGAGTCCTTCTGCAGGTGTTTCTGGGGGTTGTGTTTGTCCTTCCATTTGATCCTGGGTTATTCTGTTCTCCTTTTTCATTTCCTCCCATTTGTCCTTTCGTTTTTGAACTCTCTCTTTCATTGTCTTCCTTTTGTCCTGTGTTCTGTCTCGGTCGAGGTACACACTCCGGAACTCCTGCTTGCCTCTCAGCCTTGCTTTCTCCTGCAGGATCATGGTTCGGGTTGATTCTGCCTTGAAAATTACTTTGAGAGGCCGATTCCTTTTCTTTGTGAACCACCCAATTCTCCGAAAATTTGCCACCTGGGTCATGTCCCCCTCGCCTATCACCTTCATGATATCTTCAATCGCTTTTTTCTCCTCCTGCTTTCTTTTATCATAAGTTTACCCTTTAGCTTCGTCTAACCCATAGACAAACACGGATCTCTCCCTTTCCACCTCCCACTGTGACTACCATTGCATCCTCTGTGTCTTAGTTCCTTCCCGTGGAGTGTTCCTTCCTTCAGTCCCTTCCCTAGTTATGGCCCCTATGCTTCTTGGTTTGTCCTTCCTGCTCACCTGTTCCTGGCCCCCACAGGTATCTGGTAAGGTCCTTGCACATGTCCTAGTTCCTTCAATGTCTTCCAACCTCTCATTCTGTCCTAGTGTGCTCCCTGTCTTTGTTTTGGCCCAATGTGGGTTTGACAGGAACTCTGCATACAGTTTAGTTTCCATGCTTCCTTCAGACCTGTTGTCTGTGTTTGATGTAGCCATTGCTGATGCTACTTCTGTAATATCTTTGACTCTGTGGTGTTTCAGATGTCTCAGCTCCTCTTCTAATCTCTCTATCTTGATTTCTGCTGCTGTGGCCTGTTGCTTCCACCTTCTGCATTCTGCTGCTAACCTCTCTTCCATCTTCCTTTCCAGCTCATCTAGTCTCCTTCCCCAGTCTTCCTCCCATTCCTCCCTCCCAGATTCTTCCTTGGAGCCCCTTGTCCTCATCCTGGTTCTAGGTTCCCCCGTTGCTCCACAGAAGGGGGGATGGGTGGTTAGGGGGAGGGAAATAGATGGTTAGGAGGAGAGGGGATGGATGGTTGTGGGGGAGGGGTAGGATGGTTATTGGAGGGGCAGAGATAGTTGGGGGAGGGGGTTAGATGGTTTGAGGGAGAGAGTGGATGGATGGTTATGGGGGAGGGGGAGGATGGTTATTGGAGGGAGGGAGGTAGTTGGGGGGGCTAGACGGTTTGGGGAGGGGTTAGGTGGTTTGCAGGAGGGGTAGGTAGCTAAGGTGAGGTGGTTAGGGAAGGGGGAGAGGTGGTTATGGGAGGGGGGTACGTGTTGGTGTCAAGTGTTTGTGTCAAGTGGTGGAGGGTGTGTGTGGGTGTGTGTGTGTGGGTGTGTGTGTGTGTGGGTGTGTGTGTATGTGCGTGTGTGTGTGTGCGTGTGTGTGTGTGTGTGGGGTGTGTGTGGTGTGTGTGTGTGGTGTGTGTGTGTGGTGTGTGTGTGTGTGGTGTGTGTGGTGTGTGTGTGTGGTGTGTGTGTGTGTGTCGGGTATGTGTGCTGTGTGTGCATGTGTGTGCGTGTATGTGTATGTGTGTGTGTGTGTGCATGTGTGTGTGTGTGCATGTGTATGCATGTGTGTGCATGTGTATGCATGTGTGTGCATGTGTGTGCATGTGTGTGTGTGTGTGTGTATGTATTTGCCTAGTGCAGGTGTGTGTGTGTGTGTACATGTGTGTGTTCATGTGTATGGGGGAGGTATGATGGGGAGATACTGCTAATACAAACCAGTAATTCTGAGTTATGAAAAGCAGAAATTGCTACTAGGTTCTAAAGCTTCTATGAGTGTCTACCCTTGTGTGTGTGTAAGGGAGAGATGGTTAGGGGGGTAGGGTGTGTGGTTGAAAGATCCGTTATACCTCTCTGTCATGTAGGCTCAAATTTAGGCCCAGCTGTCTTTCCTAGTAATGCTACTCTCTCCACTTATTGCCCTTTCTGGATTTAAGTATCAATTATTGCTGGTTATCCTATTCCTTGTTCACATTGAGAGAGAACTTCCTAGCTTCCTACCGGTAGTAATACTACGCTACCCCTCACACTCTCGTCAACACTATCTTCAGTTTATCTATGCTATTTCTACTCTAATTCTGGTAATAGCTTGCAGGAGTGAGTGACCAGTATCTAACAGTGATGCAAGACCAGATCCAAAGCCCGTTCCATGCAAACCACAATAGATGAGTAATACTTGCACTGGCCACGGTGCGGTGACAAATTGCCAGATGCTGATGATGTAGTCGTCGTACATAGGCCTTAAATCACTATTTTGGAGATCCTTCACCCGTGATGTTTATAACCATATATGCTCATACATCCCGCGTTCCTCACGCAATTTCACTTTTCACTTATGATAGTATACACTTCACATTATATACACTTCACTTTATATGTATAATGGCACACAACTTGTTGTGACGTCACTGCCTCGGCAGGCCTACTACTGCCACCTTCCCCTGTTGTATATTTTATTTTTCCTTTCTCCTTTTGCTTATTAGCTTTTTCACTCTTACTGTATGGTGCCCCATATTTCACTAGTTAACCAAACGCTGGTAATTCTTGAACACCCGCTTCCACACTCACTTTGATCTTTGTATGTTTGAATCTGTGTAACAACAGTGCCTAATAGACTCACAACGGTTTGGCACTTTGAAATATTAATGACTTCAGGCTTCCTCTCGACTTTTTTTAACTAATAACTTTAGTTATCACTCGTAGGATTGTTCACTGATATTGTCACTACCAGTGATTACTGCTAGCAGTTACTGCATGCCTTTAAAAACACTAAGGTTCTCTGAGCCTTGTCACCCATGTCTGCACCCACTGTACTCACCTATTTGTGGTTGCAGGGGTCGAGTCCTAGCTCCTGGCCCCGCCTCTTCACCGGTTGCTACTAGGCCCTCTCTCTCCCCGCTCCATGAGCTTTATCAAACCTCGTCTTAAAACTGTGTATGGTTCCTGCCTCCACTACGTCATTTTCTAGGCTATTCCACTGCCTTACAACTCTATGACTGAAGAAATACTTCCTACTATCTCTCTGACTCATTTGTGTCTTCAACTTCCAATTGTGGCCTCTTGTTTCTGTGTCCCCTCCCTGGAACATCCTGTCCTTGTCCACCTTGTCTATTCCACGCAGTATTTTATATGTCGTTATCATGTCTCCCCTGACCCTCCTGTCCTCCAGTGTCGTCAGGCCGATTTCCCTTAATCTTTCTTCATAGGACATTCCCCTTAGCTCTGGAACTAACCTTGTTGCAAACCTTTGTACTTTCTCTAGTTTCTTGACGTGCTTTATCAAGTGCGGGTTCCAAACAGGTGCTGCATACTCCAGTATGGGCCTGACATACACGGTGTACAGTGTCTTGTGTGTGTGTGTGTGTGTGTGTGTGTACTCACCTAATTGTGCTCACCTAATTGTGGTCGCAGGGGTCGATACTCAGCTCCTGGCCCGGCCTCTTCACCCACCGCTACTAGGTCCTCTCTCCCCCTACTCCATGAGCTTTATCATACCTCGTCTTAAAACTATGTATAGTTCCTGCCTCCACTACATCGCTTGCCAGACTATTCCACTTCCTAACTACTCTATGACTGAAGAAATACTTCCTAACATCCCTTTGACTCATCTAAGTCCTCAGCTTCCAATTGTGACCCCTTGTTTCTGTGTCCCATCTCTGGAACATCTTGTCTCTGTCCACCTTATCCATTCCACGCAGCATTTTGTATGTCGTTATCATGTCTTCCCTGATCCTCCTGTCCTCCAGTGATGTCAGACCGATTTCCCTTAACCTTTCTTCATAGGACATTCACCTTAGTTCTGGAACTAGCCTTGTTGCAAACCTTTGCACTTTCTCTAATTTCTTGAAGTGTTTGACCAGGTGTGGGTTCCAAAGTGGTGCTGCATACTCAAGTATGGGTCTGACGTACACAGTGTACAGCATCTTGAACGATTCCTTACTAAGGTATCGGAATACTATTCTCAGGTTTGATAAATTAGACACATGTGCAACTCTTTGGTATCTTTATTGAGGAAACGTTTCGCCACACAGTGGCTTCATCAGTCCATACAAAGGAGAATCTTGAAGAACAGGAGGAGAATGAGGTAATCAGTCCCTCAACCTCGAGTCGATGTTGTCAGTCCATCAATCTTGAATAGAATACGGCATACGTGCGGAGAAGGAGCTTATAAACCGTAGGCAGGAGAGGTGCAGCAGTCATAGGTGGTGTTACATTTGTTCAATGTGGAAGTAGGTCGTGCCCAAGAATTAGGCAAGTGAAGAATTCCCAAGTATTAAGATCCCAAGAAGTTGCAGTGTCTGACAGGATTGTAGATGAATGGTTCAGAGAACCGACATGTTAAATTAGACACATGTGCAACTCTTGGGTATCTTTATTGAGGAAACGTTTCGCCACTTTGTGGCGAAACGTTTCCTCAATAAAGATACCCAAGAGTTGCACATGTGTCTAATTTATCAACATGTCGGTTCTCTGAACCATTCATCTATTCTCAGGTTTGCCATGCGCCCATATGCTGCAGCAGTTATCTGGTTGATATGTGCTTCCGGAGAAGTGCTCGGTGTTATGCTTACTCCAAGATCTTTCCTTGAGTGAGGTTTGCAGTCTTTGGGCACCTAGCCTATACTCTGTTTGTGGTCTTCTTTGCCCTTTCCCGATCTTCATGACCTTGCATTTGGCGGGGTTGACTTCGAGAAACCAGTTGCTGGACCACGTGTTCAGCCTGTCCAGGTCTCTTTGTAGTCCTGCCTGATCCTCATCTGATTTAATTCCCCTCATTAACTTCACATCATCTGCGAACATGGACACCTATGAATCTATCCCTTCCATCATGTCATTCACATATACCAAAACTAGCACTGGTCCTAGGACTGATCACTGTGGGACATCGTTCGTCACAGGCGCCCACTGTGATACCTCATCACGCACCATAACTCGTTACCTCCCTGTCAAGTATTCTCTGATCCATTGCAGTGCCCTTCCTGTTACAAGCGCCTGATCCTCCAGCTTCTGCACTAATTTCTTGTGAGGAACTATGTCGAAGGCCTTCTTGCAGTCCAAGAAAATGCAATCAACCCACCCCTCTCTCTCTTGTCTTACTTCTGTTACTTTGTCATAAAACTCCAGAAGGTTTGTGACACAGGATTTGCCTTCCATGAATCCGTGCTGTTTGTTATTTATAATCTTGTTCCGTTCCAGGTGCTCCACCACTCTCCCCCTGGTGTGTGTGTGTGTGTGTGTGTGTGTGTGTGTGTGTGTGTGTGTGTTGAGGTTTGCGCGTCTCTGCGTGTCTGTGTGTGTAGTTACTAGTTATCAAAGGCACTTGTCGATAGACCCTTGGCCTGTTGTTTGGTGTGTGTGTGTGTGTGTGTGTGTGTGTGTGTGTGTACTCACCTAATTGTGGTTGCAGGGGTCGAGACTCAGCTCCTGGCCCCGCCTCTTCACTGATCGCTACTAGGTCCTCTCTCTGCTTCCTGAACTATGTCATACCTCGTGTTAAAACTATGTATGGTTCCTGCCTCCACTACATCACTTGTTGGGCTATTCCACTTCCTGACGACTCTGTGACTGAAGAAGTACTTCCTATCATCCCTGTGACTCGTCTGAGTCTTCAGCTTCCAATTGTGACCTCATGTTACTGTCTCCTCTCTGGAACATCCTGTCTCTGTCCACCTTGTTAATTCCACGCATTATTTTGTATGTCGTTATCATGTCTCCACTGATCCTCCTGTCCTCCAGTGTCGTCAGTCCGACTTACCTCAACCTTTTTTCGTAGGACATTTCCCTGAGCTCCGGAACTAGCCTTGTTGCAAGCCTTTGTACTTTCTGTAATTTCTTGACGTGTGTGTGTGTGTGTGTCGTATGTGTCTGTGCCACTGATAATGTTATGTGTTTTTGTCTCGATTCAGTTTTCTTGTCTTATGTTTTCCCATGACTGATGATGCATTTTGATAATATTCTTGTCTTTCTGTACTCTATATACTCTTCGTTTTCAGAGCATCTCTAGTGTTTTCTTAACATTTGTTTATCTATTGTAAATGTCTCTCTATTGTAAATGTCTTCCTAACTTTAGTATATCTATCGTAAATGTTTCTAACAGTTTTTTTCCAGTAGTCTAAAGAGGTTCCTAACGTAGACAGTCTTCCTGTCTCTCTAATAAAGAGGTGTGCTCTCTCTCTCTCTCTTTCTCACTTTATCTCTCTATCTATCTCTCTCTCCATCATCATCATCATCTTCCTACTACTCATGCTTTTCCTCCCAGCCTACCATGTCGCTGTCCGCCACAGCGGTATTAATGATCGACATCTTACTGGAGTCAGGATCCGCAGGATCAGTAATCACTCCACAATTGGCAGTTTTGAGAGAGAAAGTCTTCGTCAACAAAATTCTGAGATGCGAGACACCACCTATTTTTCTTCCCTGACAGAGGGAAGCTGTGGCGACACTTAGTCTGATGAGAGGAACAAATCTGAGAGTGGATACACCTGCGTTCTGCCGGCAGTAATGAAGAAAGACAGGTGCTCAGCAAGCTTTTATTGTGACAGCGTTGTGCTGTTCAGGGAGCCTTACGTTGCCATAATGATATCTTTCTCTGCACTTGTGTCTCATCTTCATAGTTTAAACTGTTAAGTTTATGAGGCTAAACATTGGACGTTTATTATTAACAACCAGAAACAATTCTCAACTCAGGAAATGAAGAAATCTTTTGGCGTATATATACTGAGATGATAAATTAGACATATGTATAACACTTGGTATCTTTATTGAGAAAACGTGTCGCCACACAGTGGCTCCATCAGTTCTATACAAAGAAAAATGGTGAAGATTAAAAGGAGTGTGAGGTAATCAGTCCCTCAGCCTGGAGTCGATGTAATCGGTCCATCAATCTATCTTGTCCGTCTTGTAAAGATTGCTGGACTGATTACATGGACTCCAGGCTGAGGGACTGATTACTTCAAAAACCTTCTGATCTTCACCGTTCTTCTTGGAATAGAACTGATGAAGCCATTGTGTGGCGAAACGTTTCTTCAGTAAAGATACCAAGTGTTGCACATGTTTAATCGATCAACTTGTCGGTTCTCTGAACTATTTTTCTACATACACTGACATATACACACCTTCAGGTGTAATGAACATTAAACTGGTGCACACCTAACTGGTGCACACCTAACTGGCGCACACCTAACTGGTGCACACCTAATCTTCAATAAAATTTATATCAGTAGGTCATCCACTGTCTCTCGTTGGCAAATAATTGACAGTGATAAAACCATACCCCGGCCGGGATTGAACCCGCGGTCAGAAAGTCTCAAAACTCCAGCCACTAGACCAGCTAGCTGGTCTAGTGGCTAACGCGACGGGCTGGAGTTTTGAGACTCTCTGACCGCGGGTTCAATCCCGGCCGGGGTATGGTTTGTTTGCAATCGTGTCATTACGATTTCGTGAGTCAAATTGACAGTGAAGTACGCTGTCTTCCCTGTCCAGGTACAGTATACCGATGGGACAATCCATCTTTACGCCATGAGTGATAAGTGTCTTACTTCTAACATTGCCTGTGTTCACAACGACACAGCGCTGCCAGGTTTGTTCAGTTGATTATTTACTTCTGTTTGTGCTTAAAATTATCATTTTTTATTGAAGTTATTCAAATTGGACTTGTTTTAAAATTTCCCTTTTGACCAATAAAAATTTAGCCCTTTTTTCAGTCTTTTATATTAAATGTTTTTAAAAATCACCATTTTTAAGGTATTGTAATTTTTGGGGAGGTAAATTTTTTAAAGCAGGGGGAAAACCTTCCTCTTTCGGCTTGGAATGACGGAATGGGTCACCTCCCAACCAACGGGTAGAATTAAAGGAAAATTTATAACCCCTGGACATCCCTTTTTATCCCATTTGCATGTGAAGGTTTGCAGGACCCTCATTTGGGGTAAAAAACCCTGATTTCCTGTAAAGATGGATTTTTTTACGGCTAAAAGACTCGGGAAGGAATGGCGGGGGGGTTTTGGGCCCCCCCCGACCCCCTCATGTTTGGGTTTTTAAAAACACGTTGTAAAAAAACCCCTTTTAAAGGGTTTTTATATATTTTTTTGAATTCAGTTTCATTTTATTTTTAAATTTTTTAAATTTTTCTTTAATCAGGATCAATGTTTCTATTTAAGTTTTTATTTTTATTTTCAAAATTTAAATTTTTATGTTTGTAGTTTTTTTTTCCCAAAATTAAATTTTTAAAAAGAGGGCCCAGAAATACTAACGGGTTGTTACAGGCTGGGGGGCCCCCTTACAAGGGGGATTGCCGGGATATTACTCGACTAATAAGTTAAACCCCATCTAAATCTACCTTTTGGGAACTTCCCCCATACCACGGGAATTACCCCCCAAACCCCAGGAATCATTCTCTATGGTGGATCCAGTACAGGTTTTTAAAAGGGTTTGTTGAAATTATAGTCTCAATTTTTTTTAAATCAGGCAGGTTAATAATTAATTTCCACCTTTTTGGGGCGAAACACTTTAAAAGTTAGACTCTGGGGAAAGGTTTTCCGGGGGAAAATTTTGGGACCATTGGTCTTTTTAAAGAGGAATTGGGACCTCTTGATTTATTGGTAAAAGATTTGGTCGGGGGCCCCCAAATTCCCTTTTTGCCCCAGGAAGCATGGGGCCAAACTTTTTTTCAATTTGTTCAAATTAAACCGGGTTTAAGGCCCTCTTTTGGGCCCCATTTTGAGGGGGCCCAGGGGGGGCCCCCCTTTTTCTTTTTTTCTTCCATTTCTTTTCCCCCGGGTTTTAAATTTCCCTTGCAAATGGGAGGAATATCATTTTTTGGAGGGTGCAAGTTGGGAATAACGGGGAAAAATTTGGGTCTTTTGGTGTAATCAGGAAAAATTGAAAGAGAAACTGAGAGAGGAAACAGTTAAAAAGGAAAGAGAAAAGGGGAAAGGGAGAAAAATAAAAAGGAAGGGAAAAAGTAAAAGGAAAGGGGAAAAGGAGGAGAAATCAAAAAGAAGAAAAGAGAGAGTCAAGAAAATAACCCCAAGAAGAGAAGGGGAAGAAAAAGGGGGACGTGATAAACGTCGTGGGGAGGCTAGAGTCCCAAAAGGGAACAAGCAAAAGTCCGAACTTAGTTAAAGGTTTTTTGAAAAGAGAAAAGGAAGGAAGAGTTTGGGAAAGTAGATTTTGAAAAAAGAGAGAAAAAGATCGGAGCCCCAAAAAAACTCCCTTGAATTTAGAGAAAAAAAAGTTGCTTTTCAAAAATTGAGGAAGGTGAAATTGGACATCGTAACCCTGGTACATTTTTAACCCACCAAATTTACCTCCCTTCACAGGGGTTGAAAAACACCCCCTTTTTAATTCCCGGTTTGGCCATTTCCCCCTCTGTGGGAGGGCCTGCGGGCCCCCTGGGCTCCCAGGTTAGGAATGTTATTTTCTCATTGCAGTTTTGGGAATTCTTGACTTTGTATTGGGTTTATCATTTTGTAATTACCCTCTCAAGAGCCCGCAAAAGGCATATAAAAAAACCCCCTATTTTTCCCGGGAAAATTTCAGGCATGCCCCCTTACACCCAGCAAAAACTTTGTAATTCCCAGGTAACACTTTTTCCCCTTTTTTTTTTGGATAGAGTTCGGGAAATTGATTTTTTGGGGAATCTTTTAGAAACTTCTGGTTGCCAGCCAGTTCCGGGCCAGCTTTTCCCCCCCAGAAAAGAACTTTTCATTGAAAACCTTGGCGGGTTAAAAGCGGGGGGAAGTTTTTTGGGGCTGCTAAAAATCCCAGGGGCTCTGTTTCCCTTAAAGACCTAAAGTCCCTTTAAAGGGCAATGGTTAAACGGGCCAAAAAAATTAAAAAAACCCCAAAGTGAAAAAAAGTCACCAGCTATTATACCAACATGTCTTCGGTGTAAGTGGTATCGGCCCTAAACATCAGATTTTTTGAAAAAAAATTGGAAGATGTTTTTTGGATGGTAAATGGCCCTTCTTTCCCAAGGATTAATGGTAAAAAAGTCTCAATTATTTTGACACTGGATTTCATAAATAAATTTCTGATTGTTCCCCTTATTTAAAAAAACCCCTCTGTGTCCTCTATTCTTTTCTTGGGTTATGAAAACCCCTTTCACAATCTTGTTACTTGAAAATTTAAATGGGTTCCCAGTTGGACTAATGCGGTCCTTTGGAAATTTTTAAAATTTTGGGTCCCAGTTAAAGGGTCCCTTTCCAAACTAAGACGGATCTTTCCTACCCCGTAGATCTATTTTTTCCAGTTTTTCCCCTTCCAAGTTAAATAATCCCTTAACAATTCCACCGGGAAGCTGCATTATCTCGTACTGTTATTTTGGGGGTGGGAAAAAGGATGTCTACCCCGATGGGGAGGGGGCAGGATCATTCCCCCTCGTCAGGTGAAAATAAAATGTGCCTCCGGGCCCCTCAGTATTTTGGCTGAGGCTCCCGACCATTAACCCCCCGCCCCCCTCCTCTTCTCCCTGTAAATCCCTTTTTTTTTCCCCGATTTTTTCGGGGTGACTTTGTCAATATACAGGGACCCAAATTTCCCTTCCCTTTAAGGTTTCATAAAAACAAACCCCAAAAAAAAATTATCCCTGGGAATACAAACTCTTTAAATTTGAAAATATTAATGGTATCCTTTAAATCTGTTTAAATTTATTCTTCAGTGATAATAATTCCCTTATTTTTTAAAAACCCTTTAAAATTTTTTTTAAATGGCCCCCTTTATTTGCCAGTGACCCAACATTGGCCCCCTCAAGAATTGGGATAACTCAACACATTACCCCGGGCCCAAAAAAGCCTTCCCCAGGTTACAAAGGTTGTTCTTTAAAAAAGGGGTCAGTGCCCGCAAAAACACTCTTGGGGGCCCGATATTTTTAAATCTAAAATTCCCCCCAAAGGGGCGGGTCTCCCCCATGAAAAAGGGAAAGTTTGGCCCCTTTTGTGGGTATCTCCAAAAAAATTTTTTTTACTGGGAAAAATTCATTTTTTAAACGGATCCCGGGCAAGATACTAGAAACTTTTAAAAAGGGAAACCAACAAATCATCTTGGGGTGGACCGGGATCCGGCCCAAGTTCCATATTGTTATCAATGGTTTCACAATTATTTTTTCTATTGGGTTTAAATCAAAAGACAATCAATGAAGATTTTTTTTGTCTTATCGACCCACGTTTGTTTTTCCCTTTTTTCTTTATACTCCTTGACTATAAAAATCTTGGTTTTGGGAAAATTTTGAGGAAAAGTTCAATAGATAGGGGTGGAGTTTTACAGTAACAATAGTTTCCCTTGCCGGGTCTTTTTGGGGGAAATTGGTTTAGCTCCCCCACCCCCTCCCCCCAAAATGATAGTTTGATTTTTCCCCCGCCCCCCCTCTTTGAAAAGGGAACGTGGGGGGCTCTGGTCAAACGGGAATCACTCGACTCCACAGCTCCCGCACTTGAAATACATGCCTGCCATTTCTATGGAAAATTGGTTTTGGTTTTTTTATATTTTTCATTTTTCATTTTCTTTAATATAGGATCAATATTTCATATTTAAGTGTTTTATATTTCTTAAATAGTAAAGTGTTTATGTTTGTCAGTTTTTGTTTTTTTTCTATGCATTAATTTTCCTGAGGAGGAGCCAGCTTTAGTAATACTGACTGAAGTTGTTACAGGGCTGAGTAAGCCTTCACATCCCTTAAGTACGAAATGTTAACAAATTGACGATGAGAAATACTTTAGATAACGAACGATATAAAACTGAGTAAATGCTCTTACGGGAGATTTTCTGGGAAGTCTTGATTGTGGTTAGTGGGGCTGCGGAAGCTGGCCAGCCATAAAACTGATCTTATACGTCTCTGTCAAAAAAAGGAACCTTTACAATTCCCGTAGGTTATTCTTCTCTTATATTTATGTTCTTTTAGACTGTGGAGATCCCCATTGTTTGATAGGAAACATTAGATACCGGCGTTGGTGTTGATGATTGTGATGGTGGTGGTTGCAATTGTGGTAGTGGTCGTAGTGTTAATGGTGGTGGTAATGGTGATGGTTCTCGTGGTGGCTGGGGGATAGTAGGGGTGTTGCTGTTGATGAAGGGAGGAATGTTGTTGGTGGTAGTTGAGATGGTGGTGGTTGTGGAGGTGGAAGAGATGGTGGTGGTGGTGATGATGGTGGTGGAGGAGGAAGTGGTGTTAGTGATAATCGATAATGGTGATTTTGGTGATGGTGGTGGTAGTGATGTTGGTGGTGGTGATTGTGGTGATGTTAACAGTGGCTGTGGTGGTAGTTGTAGCAGTGGTGGTGGAATTCGAAGTAATGGCTGGGGTGGTTGTGCTATTAATGGTAATGGTGGTCATGGTAGTGGAAGACGAGGTAGTGGTGGTTGTGGTGGTGATGCTGGTGATTTTAACGGACCTAATAATGGTCGTCCTCGTAGTAGTTGTGGTGTCTGCGGCTGCGGCGGCAGTCATGTTGGTAGTGGGAAAGGTAGTAGTGGTGTTGATATTGGTGTTGGTAGTGGGAAAGGTAGTGGTATTGGTAGTGGGAAAGGTAGCAGTGGTGTTGGTAGTGGGAAAGGTAGTAGTGGTGTTGGTAGTGGGATAGGTAGCAGTGGTGTTGGTAGTGGGAAAGGTAGCAGCGGTGTTGGTAGTGGGAAAGGTAGCAGTGGTGTTGGTAGTGGGAAAGGTAGCAGTGGTGTTGGTAGTGGGGAAGATGGAAAGTGGTGTTGATGGTGGGGTAAGTGGCAGTGGTGGTCATTATGAGCGCAGGTTCTTTTAAAAGGCCTGATGTACCTGGCTGAATGAGATACCTGAGGCAGCGCAGTCAATACAACAATCACGATGATGAAGTCTGCCCCAGATGTTAGCTTCTGAATAACCCAGTTTCTTACCTCCAAACATATTGACAACTTTTAACATTCTGAACAGTGGGTTTAACAAATGCCAAAATACGAGCGGGCTTTAACAAAGAGAGAGAGAGAGAGAGAGAGAATGAAACATAATTCTGAGAACTCTCATGAGCTACTGCTTTTAAACACCCATATAGAGGACACAGTGTAGTAAAGTGTTAACTAGCATGAGTGATGGGAATACCTGAAGCCCCAGGTTAGCCTTTAGATGCAAGGTAACCTGCCCTGACTGGTAGACCCCAACCCTGACTGGCAGACCCCAACCCTGACTGGCAGACCCCAACCTTGACAGGCAGACCCCACCACAACTAACAATTGTGAATGGACATCATCTACTGGTAAATGTTTGTACTTAGATATACTGTATTGTGACATCCATATTAATCTCTCCTTTTCTTTGACTCTTACTCTGGGATGAAAATGTATTTAAGAATTTTATTTCTCCTTTATGTGGGATGTGTTGTCCTGAAAGACGTCAACTTCTGAGTAGTAGCATTACCAGATATGCTACAACGAAATCTCTGAAGTTCACATAGCTGATGACACCTTAGCTATATTCTCGACAATATCCTCAGTGCCTGTGGCATGCGATGATTACGTTACAATTTATTCGACTTATATTACGCACCCATTTTGGTATGCCCTCCCTACCAGTGAACCAGCAATTACAAGTATAACAGTTTGGGCCCCATTGCTATGCTAATTGCTGGTTCATCAACCAGTCACGTGAAAGCCCTCCAACTCTTTGAATGGATGTCTTCAACTAGTGGAACAGAGAAGCCAGGTTTGCATTACCTCTGGTCGGAGACTGTTCTTACAGTGGCTCTTGCTCATACATGACATCTTATAAATATTCACTGTAAATAGTTTAAATATTTACACAGAGTTTTGATGAAGGAATACACGGATTAAGAATTTATCTCTGCTGTTTTCTGCTTTATCCCTGCGCTGCCTAAATGAGATCTTGTTGACTTATTTACAGAGCTACTAGCCTACATCACCCGTGTTCGTAATAATGCTCTACTGAAATCTCCCTGTTCGGGTTCACAGATTTTTGAACATCTTGAATGAGCCTCATCCTGTGTGAAGGAATGTGATAGGAGGACATAGTTATCTTTATTCCCCACGGGGTAACTATTATAGAATTAGGCAGCAGCACATTGCCGATTTCTCCAATTTTTATTAATAATAAAAATGTGAATGGAGCACACAGTAACACAGACCGTAAACTACCACGTTTAGAGTTGTTTATTGGTGGTGTGCAGGACCATTGTTATGTGAGGCACATTATTTTATTCAATGTACTTGTGGTGATTGTGGTGTCCTGTAACTCGATTCCCCTCAAGGGAGGTTCCTTGACGCTGGTGAGGGGCTCTTGATCTAGGGAATTGGATCTGTGCTCCAGTTCCCTGAATTGAGCTTGAATGCCTCCCATCCCCCCCCACATGCGCTGTATAATCCTCTGGGTTTAGCGCTCCCCATGTTTATAATAATAATGTAACTCGATTGCTAGCGCACTCAGCTCACACACTGAAGTCAGGGGGTGGATTCCCGGTACGGCTGGGAAACATTAGGACGTATTTCCATAAGACACCTGCTCTCCCTGTTCACCCATCAGTAAAATGGGTAACTCAGTGTTAGTCGACTGGTGTGGGTCGCATCCTGGGACAAAACTGACCTAATTTGCCGGAAATGCTCTGCATAACAAACGGATTTATATATAGTAGTATGTCATCAATGTCAGCTAGACCTGTATACCTTGTACATGTACTTGTAGAAATGAAGATATACCATTATTATAAAGGTAGTAGCTGTGGTACTAGTTGACATTATTGTGTATGTGGTGGAGTAGGGGTGGTGGAGGAATATGCAGTCCTGCTGTAGCGGGAATGCATATTCTGATTTAAAATACTTACGAAAATAGCAGAATGAATGAGTCTGTGCCCTGATTATCAACGCCTCGGTCTCCCAGTCACTCTCCAAAGTTTGGACTTTTACAGATTACTCTTGCTTCACACGGCGAGGGTCCAGGTTCAATTTCCGGCGATGGTAAAAACATTGGGCGTGTTTCTTTACATCTGTTGTCTATGTTCGCCATCAGTAAAATGGGTACCAGTGTGTTTAGGACACATAGGCAACAGCCTACACAGTAGGCGAAAACATCTTAGTCAACTTTTTCAAGTGAGAATGGTTGGATCTGAGAGGAACGTGACCTCTCAGTGATTACATTCTTTCTTCAACTACTCTACATCTCTCCTTCCGACAGTATACAAGTCTCCACACTGTCACTTGATCTTCACATTGTTTCAGTCTATGGAACAGAACACTTCTCCAGGCTGAGAGACTGACAACCCCAAGTCTTCGTCTTCAAGGGTGATGGACTGATTGCATCATCCTCACGTCTCTACTGCTCCTGCCTACTTTCTGTACTCGACTGAAGAAGCCTACTGTGGAGACTAAACGTTTCGGAATCAAGATGCCTGTTGCCTATGTGTCTTACGTACCAACCTGTAGGTACTGTATACTGTTTTGATATTCGGCTGGGTGTTAGTGTATCGGTGTGGGTCGCATACTGGGACAAAACTGACCTAATTTGCCCAAAATGCTCAGCATAACAAGCGGCTTTCTATATACTAGGTCAGTGATGTCAGCTAGGACTGTATACCTTGTACATGTACATGTAGAAATAAAGATATATTGTTATTATTATTTGAAACATAATTTATGTTCTTTGCTTATATTCACTATGTCTGAAATTACTCTGCTCACAAGTGCAGAAAGTTTAACGGTACAAATATCTCAATGCATAAATAATAATAATAATAATAATAATAATAATAATAATAATAATAACGTAAATTACTATTCCTAAAGCTTTTCATAAGTATAATTTATGTAATACATGTGATAATTAATTATGGCTTTTCGCTGCTTCATAAACCTTCCCAGTCCGAGAAAATTAATATGTTTGTGAAACCTTCAGAAATAACATAACCTTGTCAACTGTGTCAAAATTAAGGTTTCAGAATACATTTCCTTCAGTTTCTCATGGTGTATTATTAGACATGCCAAGACATCCCTGCTTGCTACATGGACTACAGTTGGAGAACAGTTCTTTGAACAACCCAACATAAGTAATTTGCCCCAGTGGAACGTGTTCCATCCACAACTTCTCCAGTTTGCTCTATAAAGAGCTCATACAAAAAGAGATGTGAGGTGGAATCCTTCAGGTAGCGAAGAAACAAATACGAAACAAATACCTCTGATAAGCCTCTCCCACCATTAAGTGGATGTAACTTAAGCTGTGGTAACAATAAAGTTAGCCTCTCTTTCTTTGGTTAATAGGCGTCCTGTCACTGAGTAATAACTTAGTATTTTCAGTCTACCTGGAGACTGAGTGAATGCCCTCTTTGCCTGGCTCATTATTAAGCCTTGCAGTGGATCAAGGCCTGATCAACAAGGCTATTATTGCCTGCCGCTTCCAATCCAACGTACGAACCACAGCTCGGCTGATCAGGCACTGACTTTAGGATGTCTGTTCAGCTCCCTCTTGAAGACAGCTTGGGGTCTGTTGCGGGGAGGCAGTTGAACAGCCTTGGGAACCTGACACTTATTGTGTTGCATTTTAGTGTACTCATGGCCCCCCTACTTTTCATTGGGGGGGGATGTTGCACCGCCTAGGGAATTATTTCCGTTCGCAGATTTAGGACTAGTTCCTCCTGGACTTTGCAGGTTTAAATCATATATCTTTCTCGCCTGCTTTTCATGAAGTACAGGTCAAGGGATTTTAAATATTCCCAGTAAATTAGATGCTTGATTATGCTTACATCTGAAGTGAAGGTTCTCTGTATATCCTCCAAATCTGCAATTTCTCATGCCTTGAAAGGGTAAGTTAGTATATAGCGATATTTAAACCAAAAGAAAACATGCGATTGAAAGAGAATCATTATTAGCTTGGCATCCTTTGTTTGGAAGGTTCTTATTATCCATCCTATGATTTCCCTAGCAGATGTGTTTGAGACATTGTCATGATCTTAGAAAGTGAGATTCTCTGACATTATCACTTCCAAGTCAATACTATAATTTCAGACTGTTTCCTCCACCAGCTGAGGCAGGTATCGGTTCATATTCTTATTATTTTCAATCTCCTTATAATTACCCAAAAAGCTTCCTGAGAGACCCAAACAAATATAATGATCCCAACACTGCCACCTGGGGATAACACGTCATTAACAGTCATACTGACTATTCTGCCGCAGGCTGAATAAAGTCAGGGTTAAGGGAAAACAATGAAGGGGGAAATTAGAGAAAGAAAAATTGGGTAAATTCTTCAGTTAACAATATAAGCTGCCACTACCTCCTCCTGTTATTAATAATTAGTGGATTCAAAAGAAAATAAAGTTCCAGGAGGAAGAAGAGACCAGAATGTGGGCTAAGCAGGAAAGCCCAATAAAGGAGTCTTACAGAACATTTAGGATGTAAGGTACTAATTTTAATAGGTAGTGGCTCTTAGGGTTGTAAAAGCCTTAGGTAGACCAGTAGACGTCTTATCAGATTTTTAATTCTTCCAATGGAAAACTAATATAGTGACTACCTATTAAAATTGGCTCAAAAGATATGAGATCACCTACGTTAGAAATACTTGTAATATACCTGTTAAAGGATTAGTCATTTTTTTTATTATTAATACATCGGCCATTTCCCACCAAGGCAGGGTGGCCCGAAAAAGAAAACTTTCACCATCATTTACTCCATCACTGTCTTACCAGAGGCGTGCTTACACTACGATATGAATCAGGAATCAAGAATCAAGTCCGGCCTGCCGGTTTCCCTGAATCCTTCCATAAATTTTACCTTGCTTACACTCCAACAGCACTTCAAATCCTAAAAGCCATTTGTCTCCATTCACTCCTATCTAACACACTCACGCACGCTTGCTGGAAATCCAAGCCCCTCGCACACAAAAGCTCCTGTACCACCTCCCTCCAACATTTCCTAGGCCGACCCTTATCCCGCCTTCCTTTCAATACAGATTTATACACTCTCGAAGTCATTCTAATTTGTTCCATTTTTCTACATGTCCAAACCATCTCAATAGCCCCTCCTCAGCCCTCTGGATAATAGTTTTGGTAATCCCACACGTGCTGATCTAAACTACGGATTCTCTGCATTATATTCACACCACACATTGCCTCAGACATGACATCTCCACTACCTCCAGCCTTCTCCTTGTTGCAACATTCACATCCCATGCTTCACACTCATACAAGAGCGTTGGTATAATTATTTTTTTTTTCAACAAGTCGGTCGTCTCCCACCGAGGCAGGGTGACCCAAAAAAGAAAGAAAATCCCCAAAAAGAAAACACTTTCATCATCATTCAACACTTTCACCACACTCACACATTATCACTGCTTTTGCAGAGGTGCTCAGAATACAACAGTTTAGAAGCATATACGTAAAAAAGATACACAACATATCCCTCCAAACTGCCAATATCCCAAACCCCTCCTTTAAAGTTTTACATTCCTTCTTTGCCTCAAGATAATTTTTGACCCAATATCCCAACGCACCACTCATTTTTTCCCCTTCAATTCTGGTTTTCTCACCTTCAAAACCCACCCCCGGGCCGTCAACTCCAAGATCAAAACTTTCATTTTCCTATCCTCCCCCCCAATTTGATACCCAATTTTCTTCATCTCATTAATACCCTACAACCCTCTTTCTATTTTCCCTTTTACTTTCACCTTTACACTTTCCCTCAAATTTCCCCCTAACCTTTTGCAATTTTTTTTTAGAATCTCCATCCAAGTATCATCAAAAAAGTAACTTTAAAATTTCCCATTTAATTTGTTTCCCCCATAATTTAACCCCTTTTTCCTCTCTTGCTTCCAGGACAAGTTCTTTGTCCCCCCAACCCTCTTTTCCCATCACCTTTTCCCCTTTAAATCTTTTTTAAATTTTCCCTTCTGACCTATCTGCTGAAAATCCCCCAAATATCTGAACTCATTCATTTTCCCCAAAATTTTCCCCTCCAGTCAATACCCCTATCTTGTTACCTAATTTTTTCCCCCTAAAACCCCTTACTCTACCCCCATTCCCTTTCTTTCCTTTTTTTATCCCCACAACCATAAACCAACCTCCCTTTTTTGTCCCCAAAAAGAAAAGTTCCGAAAAGCAACTGTAACACCCCCCTTTATGGTTTTTGGGGAGGGGTAAACCCTCAACCCGTTTTTTCCCCCGTCTTTCCCCCCAGATTCCCCTTTTAAACTCCATCTATAAAAAATTGAACAACCATGTTTAATCCCCATCCCGTTTGGCCTCTTTTCTGGGGAAAAATTTCCTCCCCACAATACCGCCCAACTTACATCATTGTAAAACTTTCACTGCTTCCCTCCTCCGGGCCCAAAACATTTCAACATACCCCTTGTTCCCCCCACACCCCTATCATCCTTTTCCCAAAACCTTTCCCAAATGAGGGGTAAAGGGGTTTGTGGAGGGGACTTCCCCAGGCAGCGAGCGTGTTTGATAGGATGAATGGAGAAAATGGTTTTTTCCGGGTGCTGTTGGAGGGGGCAAAAATTTAGAAGGGGGTTTAGGGGCCCCGGGAGGCCGGACTTTAGTTTTAGGGGGAGTGCCTGCCCTGAAGGAGTGGGGCAGGGTTTTAAAAAAAAGTTTGGGCACCCTTCTGGCAAAAACAGGATGGAGTGAAAGATGGGAAAATTTTTTTTTGGGGGCCCCCCTGCCTTGGTGGGGAAACCCAGTGTTAAAAAAAAAATAAAACCTCTTTTTTCAAATACTGCTCCCTATATGTTTCCTCAAATCTTGGTCTACACACCTACCTTCCTAAAAATCCTTGTTCATCTGCCTTCCCCTCCTCTTACTCTTTTTTTTCAATAATAACTTCCATACATTTTACCAAGGTATACTTAAAGACTTTTTCCCCCAAAGTTTTACATTTTTTTTTCCTTTGCCTTTATAAAAAAAACTGTATTTCTGGAAAACCTGGTACTTTACCCCCTTTCTTTTTTTAAATAAAAAAACCTTTTATATCCCCCCTGCTTTTTCCCCTAACCCAGCTGGCCCCCTTTTTTATTCTTTTTTTTTTTTTTTTTTTTTTTTTTGGGGGTTTTAAGGGTTTGGATCCCCGCTTTTTGGGCTATTTCAAGTTAAGGTTCCCCTTTTTGCAACTAAACTTTATTCATCAGCTCATTTAAACATTTTATTGTTAGAGACTCAAATAGGAACGGATGGGGGTTGGAGCCATCTTGGGCATTTTTATTTTATCAACTGACTTTTTCTCGTTGACTCATTTGTGTACGATGTGTTCCATACTAAACATCCTGGGGATGTAGTCTCGATGGGGTGATGTTTAGAAGGGGACAGCCAAATGGTTGCGCCCGGTCTTTGGCATCTTTTTTTTTGTCCTCGAAGTGGGTCAAGGGGGTATTTTTACAAAATGGCCTTTTAACCGTAAGGGCCCCCCCACCCCCCTATTTGAAGGCTCTGCTAAATACAGATTTTTCCCGGATGGGTGGGGGAGGGGATGAGACTCTTGCTCTTTCTCACTCTGTCAAGCGTCGCGAAGGGGGGGGCAGGCAAAACCCAAAAAAGTGGGGCTCCGGGGGAGCGTCTTGGCCCCTCAGGATCTTTTCCCCCCTGTCAAGCAGATGCAGATACGAGAAGTGCTGTAAGCTTCCTGGCTGCCTTGTTTGCAAGATTTACAACATGCTTCTTCATGGTTAGTTTGGAGTCAAATTTCACCCAAGGATATCAACTTCTTCTCCAGGTGCCAACATCCTCCCATTCATCCTTACTTACTGCACCAGCATTACCATCATGGTGCCTAGAGACGATTATCATTTGCGTTTTCTCAGGTGCAAATGTTACTTGCCATCTATTTCCAAGCTGATATGTGCTCTCAGCTGGTGATTGATGTAGCTTAGAGCAGCTGGCATTTCTTCTCTTGGATAAGTGAATGTCAGTGTACAGTCGTCTGCATATGCATGTGATTCTGGGATGAGATAGAAGGTCGTTGAAGTAGACATTCCATACAATGGACCCAGCACGCTTCCTTGTGGAACACTTCTGCCAATAGGATGCCTTACTTGGATTCCGTTCCATTGAGGACTACACTTAGAGATCTACCATGAAGGTAATCACTGAGGAGACATAGCGTAGAGCCTGCATCCCAGTGCTTGAAGTTTACAGAGGCCCTGGTGCCACATCCGGTCGAAAGCGCCAGCAATGTCCAGTGCTACCACACAGCGTGACTTTGGATTCATCCAGTGACTGGTGCCACTTAGGGGAGAGGTTTAAAAACAGATCAGCAGCAGAGAAACCCTTTTTCCTGAAGGGCCTTTGACGATCACAAAGAGTGGTAGTCAAAAATCTGCTTTTGTTTGAGATTATTGTCTCAAGGATTTTACAGTGATTGACAGGAGTGACACTGGTCTGTATTGTGATTTCTGCCTCTCTTTTTTTTTGTGAACAGGGATAATTTCCTCTTTCCAGAGGGGGCCCATTTACACTGTACTAGGCATGCTGAAAGATGCGAGTTAGAGGTGCTGTGCTGGTCTGACCTCCTCAACAATTTTGGGGCTCAACTTTTTACCAGCCTTTTCGGCGTGATTTGGGGGAAATGCACCTCCTCCCCATTTCACCACGACATTTTTAAACAGCCCCACCCACCCAAAGGAGGGCCCTTTTGCTGTCTCACCATGTCTCACGCATTTTCCCACACACACAACGGGGTTTTTCCCTCACCCCAAAATGTTATTCCCCCTTTTTCCTTATACACGAAATCACAGCTTTCCTATCTTCATCAACATTTAAAAACCTTAAATTTCCCCCTCTTCCGATCCCTCAATTTTCTATTTAAACCCTCTTTTTTTAATAACAAACCTTTTTTCCCCGGTTTTCCCAAATTAACTCACCCAAAACTTTTTTTTTATTTTCAAAAAATTTGTAGATAACATCTCACCAATTTTCATTTGCTCTTAATTTTGCTTTCCCACCTTTTTAACTTTTTGTCTTCCAAATACCCTCCTTGCATCACTTTTACTTTGTAAAAAATTCAAGGGTTTAATTTTTCTATTTCTAACCTCATCATTCCACAAATTGTTTTCCCACCCATCCAGTTTTTTATTCCCGAACATTTCCCCCTAATTCAAATTTGCCCATACTTTGCCCCAGGCCTTACTCACAGCCCATCTGTCCTCCAACAGTTTGTATCTTACCCAACTGCCCCCTCCTTTAGTATATAAATCTTCACTTTTTTCAGTCTTGAAACTCAAAAATAAACATCGATTATACTTTTGATTTAGCACCAAAAAGAAAAAAAACCATTGCCTGGTCTCCCGTCCCCTTCAAATTTTGACTTTTACAATTTCAAAATAGTTTACCCAAAACTGTTAACAATGGTTAAACCAATTTAACTTTTTTTTAATAGTTAAAATTTAATTTAAAAAATATATTTCTAAAATACTAAAAGACAAATAATTTTTTTTTTTATTTTTAAAAAAATAACAGAAAAACATCTTGGGAAAATATTCAACAATCAATACTTTGCAGTTTGATTAAAAATATAAAAATATTTAAGTTTCATGTTTTTTTTCATTATATCTGAGTTAAATGCTCACAGTCGAAGAGAGGAAAAAATGAATTCTAAGATTAAATTTTATAATAAGAATAATAATAATCATAAATATCCAGGAGTAGGTTTAAAAATCAACCACCCAGGAGGTACTATGTCCCAAGGTTGGGGCAACGTAATTTTTTTACAGTGGGTTCCCCAAATGGGGGAAGAAAAGTAATGGGGAGGTAGAGGAATGTTCTTTTAGAGAGAGAATTCTACCATTACTTTTTACCAACCCCAGTTTGGGGGGAAACCCCTGGACTTCATGTGGGGGGTGGTGCCCTATTTTCTTCGGGGCCCCCTCCTTTTGGGGGGATTTATAGGAAATTCTGATTTTAATACATTGTACCATTTTATTCATGTCTGTTTTCTGAAAAAGTAC